>NW_027395349.1:0-183429 GCF_047511655.1 Castor canadensis
AAACACCAAAGTGGAAGAGAGAACACAATGAATAAATGGATAAATGAACTCAGGACAAAAATAGACAACAATAAAGAAGAAAACAGCCAGGATATGGAAAACCTCAGAAAAAAGAACGAAACAGAGCTGCAAAACAAAATGGAAGGCCAATCCAGCAGAATAGAACAAACAGAAGACAGAATCTCAGAACTTGAAGATGAAATGGTAATTAAAGGAAAAACTGAAGAACTGTTAATTAAACAACTCAAGACCTGTGAAAAGAAAATGCAAGAACTCACTGACTCCATCAACAGACCAAACTTGAGAATCATGGGCATCGAAGAAGGAGAAGAGGTGCAAGCGAAAGGAATGCGTAATATATTCAACAAAATAATAACGGAAAATTTCCCAAATCTAGAGAAAGATATTCCCATACAAATGCAAGAGGCCTCCAGGACACCAAACAGACCAGATCAAAATAGAACTACTCCACGACATATCATCATTAAAACAACAAGTTCAGAAACTAAGGAAAGAATATTGAAGGCTGTAAGAGAGAAAAAACAAGTAACATACAAAGGTAAACCCATCAAAATCACAGCAGACTTCTCAACAGAAATATTAAAAGCAAGAAGAGCGTGGGGTGAGATCTTCCGGGCACTGAATGAAAATAACTTCAACCCCAGGATACTCTACCCAGCAAAGCTATCATTCAAAATAGATGGAGCAATAAAAGTCTTCCATGATAAGCAGAAACTAAAAGAATATGTGACCACAAAGCCACCATTACAAAAGATTCTGCAAGGGATCCTGCACACAGAAAGTGACACCCAACTTAACCATGAAAAGGCAGGCAGCACCAAACCACAGGATAAGAAAAAGCAAGACAGTAGAGAGTAACATCAAGTTAGGTACACACAATCAAACCTTCAAACAACTAAGATAACTAAATGGCAGGAATCACCACATACCTATCAGTACTAACACTTAATGTTAATGGACTTAATTCACCCATCAAAAGACACTGTTTGACAAAATGGATTAAAAAAGAAGATCCAACAATTTGTTGCTTACAGGAGACTCATCTCACCGACAGAAATAAGCATATGCTTAGGATGAAAGGCTGGAAGATTTACCAAGCCAATGGCCCCCGAAAACAAGCAGGAGTAGCAATACTTATCTCTGACAAAGTAGACTTCAAACCCACATTGATCAAACGAGATAAAGAAGGACATTCCATACTAATAAAAGGGGAAATAGACCAAAAGGAAATAATAATCATCAATCTGTACGCACTTTTGTTCTACTTTATGCATCCCCTTTGATGAGACAGCTACAGGACAACATCTGAGGCACCAACTCCAGGACTGGAGATTGAGACGGACATCCAAATTATTAAGACTGAAATTGCATTGCATATAAACTTGGAAGTTTTTTGGTTTTTTTTTTTAATTTTCTATTTTCCATTTTATTTTAATTCATTTTTATAAATAGATATTAATTTCATATACTTATTTTTTATTTTTTTATCTTTGATTTTCAATCCTCTCTCTGTCTCTCTATTGTCTGTTCAGCTTCCTGTCGATTAGTACACTAACACTCCCTGTTTATACCTTTGAAACTCTCTGGTCTGATACCTTGTTCTGCTTTCTCCCTCTTGTCTGTGTATTTGTTTTCCCCTTTTCTTTAACTTCTTGCTTTCCATCTCAGCTCACTCTTCCATTCTCAATATTACCATTGTTATTATTACAAGCTAGAAAATACTTAATTACACACAGTACAGGGACAGTAACAACACCAAGGACAATGACAGGAAGACAGAAAAAACAAGGAAACCAGTTTCCTCACAGCAAAAAATTAGTACAGGAACCAGAGGGGAATGAAGAGAACAGAAACTCAGATCCAGACTCCAACAAAATGAAGATAAACTATGCCAAAGGACCCAATGAAGCCCACAAGAATAATTTAAAAGAAGGCATACTACAAGTACTCAATGAGAATTTTATAGAGATGATACTGGATAGGGTCAACCAAAATGTACAGGAGACACTCAAGAAATTCCAAGACAATAAAAATAGAGAATTTGAAAAAGCAAAACAAGAAATAAAGGAAACCATAGAAGCACTGTATAAACACCAAAGTGGAAGAGAGAACACAATGAATAAATGGATAAATGAACTCAGGACAAAAATAGACAACAATAAAGAAGAAAACAGCCAGGATATGGAAAACCTCAGAAAAAAGAACGAAACAGAGCTGCAAAACAAAATGGAAGGCCAATCCAGCAGAATAGAACAAACAGAAGACAGAATCTCAGAACTTGAAGATGAAATGGTAATTAAAGGAAAAACTGAAGAACTGTTAATTAAACAACTCAAGACCTGTGAAAAGAAAATGCAAGAACTCACTGACTCCATCAAAAGACCAATCTTGAGAATCATGGGCATCGAAGAAGGAGAAGAGGTGCAAGCGAAAGGAAGGCGTAATATATTCAACAAAATAATAACGGAAAATTTCCCAAATCTAGAGAAAGATATTCCCATACAAATGCAAGAGGCCTCCAGGACACCAAACAGACAAGATCAAAATAGAACTACTCCATGACATATCATCATTAAAACAACAAGTTCAGAAACTAAGGAAAGAATATTGAAGGCTGTAAGAGAGAAAAAACAAGTAACATACAAAGGTAAACCCATCAAAATCACAGCAGACTTCTCAACAGAAATATTAAAAGCAAGAAGAGCGTGGGGTGAGATCTTCCGGGCACTGAATGAAAATAACTTCAACCCCAGGATACTCTACCCAGCAAAGCTATCATTCAAAATAGATGGAGCAATAAAAGTCTTCCATGATAAGCAGAAACTAAAAGAATATGTGACCACAAAGCCACCATTACAAAAGATTCTGCAAGGGATCCTGCACACAGAAAGTGACACCCAACTTAACCATGAAAAGGCAGGCAGCACCAAACCACAGGATAAGAAAAAGAAAGACAGTAGAGAGTAACATCAAGTTAGGTACACACAATCAAACCTTCAAACAACTAAGATAACTAAATGGCAGGAATCACCACATACCTATCAGTACTAACACTTAATGTTAAAGGACTTAATTCACCCATCAAAAGACACTGTTTGACAAAATGGATTAAAAAAGAAGATCCAACAATTTGTTGCTTACAGGAGACTCATCTCACCGACAGAAATAAGCATATGCTTAGGATGAAAGGCTGGAAGATTTACCAAGCCAATGGCCCCCGAAAACAAGTAGGAGTAGCAATACTTATCTCTGACAAAGTAGACTTCAAACCCACATTGATCAAACGAGATAAAGAAGGACATTCCATACTAATAAAAGGGGAAATAGACCAAAAGGAAATAATAATCATCAATGTGTACGCACTTTTGTTCTACGTTATGCATCCCCTTTGATGAGACAACTACAGGACAACATCTGAGGCACCAACTCCAGGACTGGAGATTGAGACGGACATCCAAATTATTAAGACTGAAATTGCATTGCATATAAACTTGGAAGTTTTTTGGTTTTTTTTTTTTTTTAATTTTCTATTTTCCATTTTATTTTAATTCATTTTTATAAATAGATATTAATTTCATATACTTATTTTTTATTTTTTTATCTTTGATTTTCAATCCTCTCTCTCTCTATTGTCTGTTCAGCTTACTGTCGATTAGTACACTAACACTCCCTGTTTATACCTTTGAAACTCTCTTGTCTGATACCTTGTTCTGCTTTCTCCCTCTTGTCTGTATATTTGTTTTCCCCTTTTCTTTAACTTCTTGCTTTCCATCTCAGCTCACTCTTCCATTCTCAATATTACCATTGTTATTATTACAAGCTAGAAAATACTTAATTACACACAGTACAGGGACAGTAACAACACCAAGGACAATGACAGGAAGACAGAAAAAACAAGGAAACCAGTTTCCCCACAGCAAAAAATTAGTACAGGAACCAGAGGGGAATGAAGAGAACAGAAACTCAGATCCAGACTCCAACAAAATGAAGATAAACTATGCCAAAGGACCCAATGAAGCCCACAAGAATAATTTAAAAGAAGACATACTACAAGTACTCAATGAGAATTTTATAGAGATGATACTGCATAGGGTCAACCAAAATGTACAGGAGACACTCAAGAAATTCCAAGACAATAAAAATAGAGAATTTGAAAAAGCAAAACAAGAAATAAAGGAAACCATAGAAGCACTGTATAAACACCAAAGTGGAAGAGAGAACACAATGAATAAATGGATAAATGAACTCAGGACAAAAATAGACAACAATAAAGAAGAAAACAGCCAGGATATGGAAAACCTCAGAAAAAAGAACGAAACAGAACTGCAAAACAAAATGGAAGGCCAATCCAGCAGAATAGAACAAACAGAAGACAGAATCTCAGAACTTGAAGATGAAATGGTAATTAAAGGAAAAACTGAAGAACTGTTAATTAAACAACTCAAGACCTGTGAAAAGAAAATGCAAGAACTCACTGACTCCATCAAAAGACCAAACTTGAGAATCATGGGCATCGAAGAAGGAGAAGAGGTGCAAGCGAAAGGAAGGCGTAATATATTCAACAAAATAATAACGGAAAATTTCCCAAATCTAGAGAAAGATATTCCCATACAAATGCAAGAGGCCTCCAGGACACCAAACAGACCAGATCAAAATAGAACTACTCCACGACATATCATCATTAAAACAACAAGTTCAGAAACTAAGGAAAGAATATTGAAGGCTGTAAGAGAGAAAAAACAAGTAACATACAAAGGTAAACCCATCAAAATCACAGCAGACTTCTCAACAGAAATATTAAAAGCAAGAAGAGCGTGGGGTGAGATCTTCCGGGCACTGAATGAAAATAACTTCAACCCCAGGATACTCTACCCAGCAAAGCTATCATTCAAAATAGATGGAGCAATAAAAGTCTTCCATGATAAGCAGAAACTAAAAGAATATGTGACCACAAAGCCACCATTACAAAAGATTCTGCAAGGGATCCTGCACACAGAAAGTGACACCCAACTTAACCATGAAAAGGCAGGCAGCACCAAACCACAGGATAAGAAAAAGCAAGACAGTAGAGAGTAACATCAAGTTAGGTACACACAATCAAACCTTCAAACAACTAAGATAACTAAATGGCAGGAATCACCACATACCTATCAGTACGAACACTTAATGTTAATGGACTTAATTCACCCATCAAAAGACACTGTTTGACAAAATGGATTAAAAAAGAAGATCCAACAATTTGTTGCTTACAGGAGACTCGTCTCACCGACACAAATAAGCATATGCTTAGGATGAAAGGCTGGAAGATTTACCAAGCCAATGGCCCCCGAAAACAAGCAGGAGTAGCAATACTTATCTCTGACAAAGTAGACTTCAAACCCACATTGATCAAACGAGATAAAGAAGGACATTCCATACTAATAAAAGGGGAAATAGACCAAAAGGAAATAATAATCATCAATCTGTACGCACTTTTGTTCTACTTTATGCATCCCCTTTGATGAGACAGCTACAGGACAACATCTGAGGCACCAACTCCAGGACTGGAGATTGAGACGGACATCCAAATTATTAAGACTGAAAGTGCATTGCATATAAACTTGGAAGTTTTTTGGGTTTTTTTTTTTAATTTTCTATTTTCCATTTTATTTTAATTCATTTTTATAAATAGATATTAATTTCATATACTTATTTTTTATTTTTTTTATCTTTGATTTTCAATCCTCTCTCTGTCTCTCTATTGTCTGTTCAGCTTACTGTCGATTAGTACACTAAGACTCCCTGTTTATACCTTTGAAACTCTCTTGTCTTATACCTTGTTCTGCTTTCTCCCTCTTGTCTGTATATTTGTTTTCCCCTTTTCTTTAACTTCTTGCTTTCCATCTCAGCTCACTCTTCCATTCTCAATATTACCATTGTTATTATTACAAGCTAGAAAATACTTAATTACACACAGTACAGGGACAGTAACAACACCAAGGACAATGACAGGAAGACAGAAAAAACAAGGAAACCAGTTTCCCCACAGCAAAAAATTAGTACAGGAACCAGAGGGGAATGAAGAGAACAGAAACTCAGATCCAGACTCCAACAAAATGAAGATAAACTATGCCAAAGGACCCAATGAAGCCCACAAGAATAATTTAAAAGAAGACATACTACAAGTACTCAATGAGAATTTTATAGAGATGATACTGGATAGGGTCAACCAAAATGTACAGGAGACACTCAAGAAATTCCAAGACAATAAAAATAGAGAATTTGAAAAAGCAAAACAAGAAATAAAGGAAACCATAGAAGCACTGTATAAACACCAAAGTGGAAGAGAGAACACAATGAATAAATGGATAAATGAACTCAGGACAAAAATAGACAACAATAAAGAAGAAAACAGCCAGGATATGGAAAACCTCAGAAAAAAGAACGAAACAGAACTGCAAAACAAAATGGAAGGCCAATCCAGCAGAATAGAACAAACAGAAGACAGAATCTCAGAACTTGAAGATGAAATGGTAATTAAAGGAAAAACTGAAGAACTGTTAATTAAACAACTCAAGACCTGTGAAAAGAAAATGCAAGAACTCACTGACTCCATCAAAAGACCAAACTTGAGAATCATGGGCATCGAAGAAGGAGAAGAGGTGCAAGCGAAAGGAAGGCGTAATATATTCAACAAAATAATAACGGAAAATTTCCCAAATCTAGAGAAAGATATTCCCATACAAATGCAAGAGGCCTCCAGGACACCAAACAGACCAGATCAAAATAGAACTACTCCACGACATATCATCATTAAAACAACAAGTTCAGAAACTAAGGAAAGAATATTGAAGGCTGTAAGAGAGAAAAAACAAGTAACATACAAAGGTAAACCCATCAAAATCACAGCAGACTTCTCAACAGAAATATTAAAAGCAAGAAGAGCGTGGGGTGAGATCTTCCGGGCACTGAATGAAAATAACTTCAACCCCAGGATACTCTACCCAGCAAAGCTATCATTCAAAATAGATGGAGCAATAAAAGTCTTCCATGATAAGCAGAAACTAAAAGAATATGTGACCACAAAGCCACCATTACAAAAGATTCTGCAAGGGATCCTGCACACAGAAAGTGACACCCAACTTAACCATGAAAAGGCAGGCAGCACCAAACCACAGGATAAGAAAAAGCAAGACAGTAGAGAGTAACATCAAGTTAGGTACACACAATCAAACCTTCAAACAACTAAGATAACTAAATGGCAGGAATCACCACATACCTATCAGTACGAACACTTAATGTTAATGGACTTAATTCACCCATCAAAAGACACTGTTTGACAAAATGGATTAAAAAAGAAGATCCAACAATTTGTTGCTTACAGGAGACTCGTCTCACCGACACAAATAAGCATATGCTTAGGATGAAAGGCTGGAAGATTTACCAAGCCAATGGCCCCCGAAAACAAGCAGGAGTAGCAATACTTATCTCTGACAAAGTAGACTTCAAACCCACATTGATCAAACGAGATAAAGAAGGACATTCCATACTAATAAAAGGGGAAATAGACCAAAAGGAAATAATAATCATCAATCTGTACGCACTTTTGTTCTACTTTATGCATCCCCTTTGATGAGACAGCTACAGGACAACATCTGAGGCACCAACTCCAGGACTGGAGATTGAGACGGACATCCAAATTATTAAGACTGAAAGTGCATTGCATATAAACTTGGAAGTTTTTTGGGTTTTTTTTTTTAATTTTCTATTTTCCATTTTATTTTAATTCATTTTTATAAATAGATATTAATTTCATATACTTATTTTTTATTTTTTTTATCTTTGATTTTCAATCCTCTCTCTGTCTCTCTATTGTCTGTTCAGCTTACTGTCGATTAGTACACTAAGACTCCCTGTTTATACCTTTGAAACTCTCTTGTCTTATACCTTGTTCTGCTTTCTCCCTCTTGTCTGTATATTTGTTTTCCCCTTTTCTTTAACTTCTTGCTTTCCATCTCAGCTCACTCTTCCATTCTCAATATTACCATTGTTATTATTACAAGCTAGAAAATACTTAATTACACACAGTACAGGGACAGTAACAACACCAAGGACAATGACAGGAAGACAGAAAAAACAAGGAAACCAGTTTCCCCACAGCAAAAAATTAGTACAGGAACCAGAGGGGAATGAAGAGAACAGAAACTCAGATCCAGACTCCAACAAAATGAAGATAAACTATGCCAAAGGACCCAATGAAGCCCACAAGAATAATTTAAAAGAAGACATACTACAAGTACTCAATGAGAATTTTATAGAGATGATACTGGATAGGGTCAACCAAAATGTACAGGAGACACTCAAGAAATTCCAAGACAATAAAAATAGAGAATTTGAAAAAGCAAAACAAGAAATAAAGGAAACCATAGAAGCACTGTATAAACACCAAAGTGGAAGAGAGAACACAATGAATAAATGGATAAATGAACTCAGGACAAAAATAGACAACAATAAAGAAGAAAACAGCCAGGATATGGAAAACCTCAGAAAAAAGAACGAAACAGAACTGCAAAACAAAATGGAAGGCCAATCCAGCAGAATAGAACAAACAGAAGACAGAATCTCAGAACTTGAAGATGAAATGGTAATTAAAGGAAAAACTGAAGAACTGTTAATTAAACAACTCAAGACCTGTGAAAAGAAAATGCAAGAACTCACTGACTCCATCAAAAGACCAAACTTGAGAATCATGGGCATCGAAGAAGGAGAAGAGGTGCAAGCGAAAGGAAGGCGTAATATATTCAACAAAATAATAACGGAAAATTTCCCAAATCTAGAGAAAGATATTCCCATACAAATGCAAGAGGCCTCCAGGACACCAAACAGACCAGATCAAAATAGAACTACTCCACGACATATCATCATTAAAACAACAAGTTCAGAAACTAAGGAAAGAATATTGAAGGCTGTAAGAGAGAAAAAACAAGTAACATACAAAGGTAAACCCATCAAAATCACAGCAGACTTCTCAACAGAAATATTAAAAGCAAGAAGAGCGTGGGGTGAGATCTTCCGGGCACTGAATGAAAATAACTTCAACCCCAGGATACTCTACCCAGCAAAGCTATCATTCAAAATAGATGGAGCAATAAAAGTCTTCCATGATAAGCAGAAACTAAAAGAATATGTGACCACAAAGCCACCATTACAAAAGATTCTGCAAGGGATCCTGCACACAGAAAGTGACACCCAACTTAACCATGAAAAGGCAGGCAGCACCAAACCACAGGATAAGAAAAAGCAAGACAGTAGAGAGTAACATCAAGTTAGGTACACACAATCAAACCTTCAAACAAATAAGATAACTAAATGGCAGGAATCACCACATACCTATCAGTACTAACACTTAATGTTAATGGACTTAATTCACCCATCAAAAGACACTGTTTGACAAAATGGATTAAAAAAGAAGATCCAACAATTTGTTGCTTACAGTAGACTCATCTCACCGACAGAAACAAGCATATGCTTAGGATGAAAGGCTGGAAGATTTACCAAGCCAATGGCCCCCGAAAACAAGCAGGAGTAGCAATACTTATCTCTGACAAAGTAGACTTCAAACCCACATTGATCAAACGAGATAAAGAAGGACATTCCATACTAATAAAAGGGGAAATAGACCAAAAGGAAATAATAATCATCAATCTGTACGCACTTTTGTTCTACTTTATGCATCCCCTTTGATGAGACAACTACAGGACAACATCTGAGGCACCAACTCCAGGACTGGAGATTGAGACGGACATCCAAATTATTAAGACTGAAATTGCATTGCATATAAACTTGGAAGTTTTTTGGTTTTTTTTTTTTTAATTTTCTATTTTCCATTTTATTTTAATTCATTTTTATAAATAGATATTAATTTCATATACTTATTTTTTATTTTTTTATCTTTGATTTTCAATCCTCTCTCTGTCTCTCTATTGTCTGTTCAGCTTACTGTCGATTAGTACACTAACACTCCCTGTTTATACCTTTGAAACTCTCTTGTCTGATACCTTGTTCTGCTTTCTCCCTCTTGTCTGTATATTTGTTTTCCCCTTTTCTTTAACTTCTTGCTTTCCATCTCAGCTCACTCTTCCATTCTCAATATTACCATTGTTATTATTACAAGCTAGAAAATACTTAATTACACACAGTACAGGGACAGTAACAACACCAAGGACAATGACAGGAAGACAGAAAAAACAAGGAAACCAGTTTCCCCACAGCAAAAAATTAGTACAGGAACCAGAGGGGAATGAAGAGAACAGAAACTCAGATCCAGACTCCAACAAAATGAAGATAAACTATGCCAAAGGACCCAATCAAGCCCACAAGAATAATTTAAAAGAAGACATACTACAAGTACTCAATGAGAATTTTATAGAGATGATACTGGATAGGGTCAACCAAAATGTACAGGAGACACTCAAGAAATTCCAAGACAATAAAAATAGAGAATTTGAAAAAGAAAAACAAGAAATAAAGGAAACCATAGAAGCACTGTATAAACACCAAAGTGGAAGAGAGAACACAATGAATAAATGGATAAATGAACTCAGGACAAAAATAGACAACAATAAAGAAGAAAACAGCCAGGATATGGAAAACCTCAGAAAAAAGAACGAAACAGAACTGCAAAACAAAATGGAAGGCCAATCCAGCAGAATAGAACAAACAGAAGACAGAATCTCAGAACTTGAAGATGAAATGGTAATTAAAGGAAAAACTGAAGAACTGTTAATTAAACAACTCAAGACCTGTGAAAAGAAAATGCAAGAACTCACTGACTCCATCAAAAGACCAAACTTGAGAATCATGGGCATCGAAGAAGGAGAAGAGGTGCAAGCGAAAGGAAGGCGTAATATATTCAACAAAATAATAACGGAAAATTTCCCAAATCTAGAGAAAGATATTCCCATACAAATGCAAGAGGCCTCCAGGACACCAAACAGACCAGATCAAAATAGAACTACTCCACGACATATCATCATTAAAACAACAAGTTCAGAAACTAAGGAAAGAATATTGAAGGCTGTAAGAGAGAAAAAACAAGTAACATACAAAGGTAAACCCATCAAAATCACAGCAGACTTCTCAACAGAAATATTAAAAGCAAGAAGAGCGTGGGGTGAGATCTTCCGGGCACTGAATGAAAATAACTTCAACCCCAGGATACTCTACCCAGCAAAGCTATCATTCAAAATAGATGGAGCAATAAAAGTCTTCCATGATAAGCAGAAACTAAAAGAATATGTGACCACAAAGCCACCATTACAAAAGATTCTGCAAGGGATCCTGCACACAGAAAGTGACACCCAACTTAACCATGAAAAGGCAGGCAGCACCAAACCACAGGATAAGAAAAAGCAAGACAGTAGAGAGTAACATCAAGTTAGGTACACACAATCAAACCTTCAAACAACTAAGATAACTAAATGGCAGGAATCACCACATACCTATCAGTACTAACACTTAATGTTAATGGACTTAATTCACCCATCAAAAGACACTGTTTGACAAAATGGATTAAAAAAGAAGATCCAACAATTTGTTGCTTACAGTAGACTCATCTCACCGACAGAAACAAGCATATGCTTAGGATGAAAGGTTGGAAGATTTACCAAGCCAATGGCCCCCGAAAACAAGCAGGAGTAGCAATACTTATCTCTGACAAAGTAGACTTCAAACCCACATTGATCAAACGAGATAAAGAAGGACATTCCATACTAATAAAAGGGGAAATAGACCAAAAGGAAATAATAATCATCAATCTGTACGCACTTTTGTTCTACTTTATGCATCCCCTTTGATGAGACAACTACAGGACAACATCTGAGGCACCAACTCCAGGACTGGAGATTGAGACGGACATCCAAATTATTAAGACTGAAATTGCATTGCATATAAACTTGGAAGTTTTTTGGTTTTTTTTTTTTTTAATTTTCTATTTTCCATTTTATTTTAATTCATTTTTATAAATAGATATTAATTTCATATACTTATTTTTTATTTTTTTATCTTTGATTTTCAATCCTCTCTCTGTCTCTCTATTGTCTGTTCAGCTTACTGTCGATTAGTACACTAACACTCCCTGTTTATACCTTTGAAACTCTCTTGTCTGATACCTTGTTCTGCTTTCTCCCTCTTGTCTGTATATTTGTTTTCCCCATTTCTTTACCTTCTTGCTTTCCATCTCAGCTCACTCTTCCATTCTCAATATTACCATTGTTATTATTACAAGCTAGAAAATACTTAATTACACACAGTACAGGGACAGTAACAACACCAAGGACAATGACAGGAAGACAGAAAAAACAAGGAAACCAGTTTCCCCACAGCAAAAAATTAGTACAGGAACCAGAGGGGAATGAAGAGAACAGAAACTCAGATCCAGACTCCAACAAAATGAAGATAAACTATGCCAAAGGACCCAATCAAGCCCACAAGAATAATTTAAAAGAAGACATACTACAAGTACTCAATGAGAATTTTATAGAGATGATACTGGATAGGGTCAACCAAAATGTACAGGAGACACTCAAGAAATTCCAAGACAATAAAAATAGAGAATTTGAAAAAGCAAAACAAGAAATAAAGGAAACCATAGAAGCACTGTATAAACACCAAAGTGGAAGAGAGAACACAATGAATAAATGGATAAATGAACTCAGGACAAAAATAGACAACAATAAAGAAGAAAACAGCCAGGATATGGAAAACCTCAGAAAAAAGAACGAAACAGAACTGCAAAACAAAATGGAAGGCCAATCCAGCAGAATAGAACAAACAGAAGACAGAATCTCAGAACTTGAAGATGAAATGGTAATTAAAGGAAAAACTGAAGAACTGTTAATTAAACAACTCAAGACCTGTGAAAAGAAAATGCAAGAACTCACTGACTCCATCAAAAGACCAAACTTGAGAATCATGGGCATCGAAGAAGGAGAAGAGGTGCAAGCGAAAGGAATGCGTAATATATTCAACAAAATAATAACGGAAAATTTCCCAAATCTAGAGAAAGATATGCCCATACAAATGCAAGAGGCCTCCAGGACACCAAACAGACCAGATCAAAATAGAACTACTCCACGACATATCATCATTAAAACAACAAGTTCAGAAACTAAGGAAAGAATATTGAAGGCTGTAAGAGAGAAAAAACAAGTAACATACAAAGGTAAACCCATCAAAATCACAGCAGACTTCTCAACAGAAATATTAAAAGCAAGAAGAGCGTGGGGTGAGATCTTCCGGGCACTGAATGAAAATAACTTCAACCCCAGGATACTCTACCCAGCAAAGCTATCATTCAAAATAGATGGAGCAATAAAAGTCTTCCATGATAAGCAGAAACTAAAAGAATATGTGACCACAAAGCCACCATTACAAAAGATTCTGCAAGGGATCCTGCACACAGAAAGTGACACCCAACTTAACCATGAAAAGGCAGGCAGCACCAAACCACAGGATAAGAAAAAGCAAGACAGTAGAGAGTAACATCAAGTTAGGTACACACAATCAAACCTTCAAACAACTAAGATAACTAAATGGCAGGAATCACCACATACCTATCAGTACGAACACTTAATGTTAATGGACTTAATTCACCCATCAAAAGACACTGTTTGACAAAATGGATTAAAAAAGAAGATCCAACAATTTGTTGCTTACAGTAGACTCATCTCACCGACAGAAACAAGCATATGCTTAGGATGAAAGGCTGGAAGATTTACCAAGCCAATGGCCCCCGAAAACAAGCAGGAGTAGCAATACTTATCTCTGACAAAGTAGACTTCAAACCCACATTGATCAAACGAGATAAAGAAGGACATTCCATACTAATAAAAGGGGAAATAGACCAAAAGGAAATAATAATCATCAATCTGTACGCACTTTTGTTCTACTTTATGCATCCCCTTTGATGAGACAACTACAGGACAACTTCTGAGGCACCAACTCCAGGACTGGAGATTGAGACGGACATCCAAATTATTAAGACTGAAATTGCATTGCATATAAACTTGGAAGTTTTTTGGTTTTTTTTTTTTTTAATTTTCTATTTTCCATTTTATTTTAATTCATTTTTATAAATAGATATTAATTTCATATACTTATTTTTTATTTTTTTATCTTTGATTTTCAATCCTCTCTCTGTCTCTCTATTGTCTGTTCAGCTTACTGTCGATTAGTACACTAACACTCCCTGTTTATACCTTTGAAACTCTCTTGTCTGATACCTTGTTCTGCTTTCTCCCTCTTGTCTGTATATTTGTTTTCCCCTTTTCTTTAACTTCTTGCTTTCCATCTCAGCTCACTCTTCCATTCTCAATATTACCATTGTTATTATTACAAGCTAGAAAATACTTAATTACACACAGTACAGGGACAGTAACAACACCAAGGACAATGACAGGAAGACAGAAAAAACAAGGAAACCAGTTTCCCCACAGCAAAAAATTAGTACAGGAACCAGAGGGGAATGAAGAGAACAGAAACTCAGATCCAGACTCCAACAAAATGAAGATAAACTATGCCAAAGGACCCAATCAAGCCCACAAGAATAATTTAAAAGAAGACATACTACAAGTACTCAATGAGAATTTTATAGAGATGATACTGGATAGGGTCAACCAAAATGTACAGGAGACACTCAAGAAATTCCAAGACAATAAAAATAGAGAATTTGAAAAAGCAAAACAAGAAATAAAGGAAACCATAGAAGCACTGTATAAACACCAAAGTGGAAGAGAGAACACAATGAATAAATGGATAAATGAACTCAGGACAAAAATAGACAACAATAAAGAAGAAAACAGCCAGGATATGGAAAACCTCAGAAAAAAGAACGAAACAGAACTGCAAAACAAAATGGAAGGCCAATCCAGCAGAATAGAACAAACAGAAGACAGAATCTCAGAACTTGAAGATGAAATGGTAATTAAAGGAAAAACTGAAGAACTGTTAATTAAACAACTCAAGACCTGTGAAAAGAAAATGCAAGAACTCACTGACTCCATCAAAAGACCAAACTTGAGAATCATGGGCATCGAAGAAGGAGAAGAGGTGCAAGCGAAAGGAAGGCGTAATATATTCAACAAAATAATAACGGAAAATTTCCCAAATCTAGAGAAAGATATTCCCATACAAATGCAAGAGGCCTCCAGGACACCAAACAGACCAGATCAAAATAGAACTACTCCACGACATATCATCATTAAAACAACAAGTTCAGAAACTAAGGAAAGAATATTGAAGGCTGTAAGAGAGAAAAAACAAGTAACATACAAAGGTAAACCCATCAAAATCACAGCAGACTTCTCAACAGAAATATTAAAAGCAAGAAGAGCGTGGGGTGAGATCTTCCGGGCACTGAATGAAAATAACTTCAACCCCAGGATACTCTACCCAGCAAAGCTATCATTCAAAATAGATGGAGCAATAAAAGTCTTCCATGATAAGCAGAAACTAAAAGAATATGTGACCACAAAGCCACCATTACAAAAGATTCTGCAAGGGATCCTGCACACAGAAAGTGACACCCAACTTAACCATGAAAAGGCAGGCAGCACCAAACCACAGGATAAGAAAAAGCAAGACAGTAGAGAGTAACATCAAGTTAGGTACACACAATCAAACCTTCAAACAAATAAGATAACTAAATGGCAGGAATCACCACATACCTATCAGTACTAACACTTAATGTTAATGGACTTAATTCACCCATCAAAAGACACTGTTTGACAAAATGGATTAAAAAAGAAGATCCAACAATTTGTTGCTTACAGGAGACTCGTCTCACCGACACAAATAAGCATATGCTTAGGATGAAAGGCTGGAAGATTTACCAAGCCAATGGCCCCCGAAAACAAGCAGGAGTAGCAATACTTATCTCTGACAAAGTAGACTTCAAACCCACATTGATCAAACGAGATAAAGAAGGACATTCCATACTAATAAAAGGGGAAATAGACCAAAAGGAAATAATAATCATCAATCTGTACGCACTTTTGTTCTACTTTATGCATCCCCTTTGATGAGACAACTACAGGACAACATCTGAGGCACCAACTCCAGGACTGGAGATTGAGACGGACATCCAAATTATTAAGACTGAAAGTGCATTGCATATAAACTTGGAAGTTTTTTGGGTTTTTTTTTTTTAATTTTCTATTTTCCATTTTATTTTAATTCATTTTTATAAATAGATATTAATTTCATATACTTATTTTTTATTTTTTTTATCTTTGATTTTCAATCCTCTCTCTGTCTCTCTATTGTCTGTTCAGCTTACTGTCGATTAGTACACTAACACTCCCTGTTTATACCTTTGAAACTCTCTTGTCTGATACCTTGTTCTGCTTTCTCCCTCTTGTCTGTATATTTGTTTTCCCCTTTTCTTTAACTTCTTGCTTTCCATCTCAGCTCACTCTTCCATTCTCAATATTACCATTGTTATTATTACAAGCTAGAAAATACTTAATTACACACAGTACAGGGACAGTAACAACACCAAGGACAATGACAGGAAGACAGTAAAAACAAGGAAACCAGTTTCCCCACAGCAAAAAATTAGTACAGGAACCAGAGGGGAATGAAGAGAACAGAAACTCAGATCCAGACTCCAACAAAATGAAGATAAACTATGCCAAAGGACCCAATGAAGCCCACAAGAATAATTTAAAAGAAGACATACTACAAGTACTCAATGAGAATTTTATAGAGATGATACTGCATAGGGTCAACCAAAATGTACAGGAGACACTCAAGAAATTCCAAGACAATAAAAATAGAGAATTTGAAAAAGCAAAACAAGAAATAAAGGAAACCATAGAAGCACTGTATAAACACCAAAGTGGAAGAGAGAACACAATGAATAAATGGATAAATGAACTCAGGACAAAAATAGACAACAATAAAGAAGAAAACAGCCAGGATATGGAAAACCTCAGAAAAAAGAACGAAACAGAACTGCAAAACAAAATGGAAGGCCAATCCAGCTTAATAGAACAAACAGAAGACAGAATCTCAGAACTTGAACATGAAATGGTAATTAAAGGAAAAACTGAAGAACTGTTAATTCAACAACTCAAGACCTGTGAAAAGAAAATGCAAGAACTCACTGACTCCATCAAAAGACCAAACTTGAGAATCATGGGCATCGAAGAAGGAGAAGAGGTGCAAGCGAAAGGAAGGCGTAATATATTCAACAAAATAATAACGGAAAATTTCCCAAATCTAGAGAAAGATATTCCCATACAAATGCAAGAGGCCTCCAGGACACCAAACAGACCAGATCAAAATAGAACTACTCCACGACATATCATCATTAAAACAACAAGTTCAGAAACTAAGGAAAGAATATTGAAGGCTGTAAGAGAGAAAAAACAAGTAACATACAAAGGTAAACCCATCAAAATCAAAGCAGACTTCTCAACAGAAATATTAAAAGCAAGAAGAGCGTGGGGTGAGATCTTCCGGGCACTGAATGAAAATAACTTCAACCCCAGGATACTCTACCCAGCAAAGCTATCATTCAAAATAGATGGAGCAATAAAAGTCTTCCATGATAAGCAGAAACTAAAAGAATATGTGACCACAAAGCCACCATTACAAAAGATTCTGCAAGGGATCCTGCACACAGAAAGTGACACCCAACTTAACCATGAAAAGGCAGGCAGCACCAAACCACAGGATAAGAAAAAGCAAGACAGTAGAGAGTAACATCTAGTTAGGTACACACAATCAAACCTTCAAACAACTAAGATAACTAAATGGCAGGAATCACCACATACCTATCAGTACGAACACTTAATGTTAATGGACTTAATTCACCCATCAAAAGACACTGTTTGACAAAATGGATTAAAAAAGAAGATCCAACAATTTGTTGCTTACAGGAGACTCATCTCACCGACAGAAATAAGCATATGCTTAGGATGAAAGGCTGGAAGATTTACCAAGCCAATGGCCCCCGAAAACAAGCAGGAGTAGCAATACTTATCTCTGACAAAGTAGACTTCAAACCCACATTGATCAAACGAGATAAAGAAGGACATTCCATACTAATAAAAGGGGAAATAGACCAAAAGGAAATAATAATCATCAATCTGTACGCACTTTTGTTCTACTTTATGCATCCCCTTTGATGAGACAGCTACAGGACAACATCTGAGGCACCAACTCCAGGACTGGAGATTGAGACGGACATCCAAATTATTAAGACTGAAATTGCATTGCATATAAACTTGGAAGTTTTTTGGTTTTTTTTTTTTTTAATTTTCTATTTTCCATTTTATTTTAATTCATTTTTATAAATAGATATTAATTTCATATACTTATTTTTTATTTTTTTTATCTTTGATTTTCAATCCTCTCTCTGTCTCTCTATTGTCTGTTCAGCTTACTGTCGATTAGTACACTAACACTCCCTGTTTATACCTTTGAAACTCTCTTGTCTGATACCTTGTTCTGCTTTCTCCCTCTTGTCTGTATATTTGTTTTCCCCTTTTCTTTAACTTCTTGCTTTCCATCTCAGCTCACTCTTCCATTCTCAATATTACCATTGTTATTATTACAAGCTAGAAAATACTTAATTACACACAGTACAGGGACAGTAACAACACCAAGGACAATGACAGGAAGACAGAAAAAACAAGGAAACCAGTTTCCCCACAGCAAAAAATTAGTACAGGAACCAGAGGGGAATGAAGAGAACAGAAACTCAGATCCAGACTCCAACAAAATGAAGATAAACTATGCCAAAGGACCCAATCAAGCCCACAAGAATAATTTAAAAGAAGACATACTACAAGTACTCAATGAGAATTTTATAGAGATGATACTGGATAGGGTCAACCGAAATGTACAGGAGACACTCAAGAAATTCCAAGACAGTAAAAATAGAGAATTTGAAAAAGCAAAACAAGAAATAAAGGAAACCATAGAAGCACTGTATAAACACCAAAGTGGAAGAGAGAACACAATGAATAAATGGATAAATGAACTCAGGACAAAAATAGACAACAATAAAGAAGAAAACAGCCAGGATATGGAAAACCTCAGAAAAAAGAACGAAACAGAACTGCAAAACAAAATGGAAGGCCAATCCAGCAGAATAGAACAAACAGAAGACAGAATCTCAGAACTTGAAGATGAAATGGTAATTAAAGGAAAAACTGAAGAACTGTTAATTAAACAACTCAAGACCTGTGAAAAGAAAATGCAAGAACTCACTGACTCCATCAAAAGACCAAACTTGAGAATCATGGGCATCGAAGAAGGAGAAGAGGTGCAAGCGAAAGGAATGCGTAATATATTCAACAAAATAATAACGGAAAATTTCCCAAATCTAGAGAAAGATATTCCCATACAAATGCAAGAGGCCTCCAGGACACCAAACAGACCAGATCAAAATAGAACTACTCCACGACATATCATCATTAAAACAACAAGTTCAGAAACTAAGGAAAGAATATTGAAGGCTGTAAGAGAGAAAAAACAAGTAACATACAAAGGTAAACCCATCAAAATCACAGCAGACTTCTCAACAGAAATATTAAAAGCAGGAAGAGCGTGGGGTGAGATCTTCCGGGCACTGAATGAAAATAACTTCAACCCCAGGATACTCTACCCAGCAAAGCTATCATTCAAAATAGATGGAGCAATAAAAGTCTTCCATGATAAGCAGAAACTAAAAGAATATGTGACCACAAAGCCACCATTACAAAAGATTCTGCAAGGGATCCTGCACACAGAAAGTGACACCCAACTTAACCATGAAAAGGCAGGCAGCACCAAACCACAGGATAAGAAAAAGCAAGACAGTAGAGAGTAACATCTAGTTAGGTACACACAATCAAACCTTCAAACAACTAAGATAACTAAATGGCAGGAATCACCACATACCTATCAGTACGAACACTTAATGTTAATGGACTTAATTCACCCATCAAAAGACACTGTATGACAAAATGGATTAAAAAAGAAGATCCAACAATTTGTTGCTTACAGGAGACTCATCTCACCAACAGAAATAAGCATATGCTTAGGATGAAAGGCTGGAAGATTTACCAAGCCAATGGCCCCCGAAAACAAGCAGGAGTAGCAATACTTATCTCTGACAAAGTAGACTTCAAACCCACATTGATCAAACGAGATAAAGAAGGACATTCCATACTAATAAAAGGGGAAATAGACCAAAAGGAAATAATAATCATTAATCTGTACGCACTTTTGTTCTACTTTATGCATCCCCTTTGATGAGACAACTACAGGACAACAACTGAGGCACCAACTCCAGGACTGGAGATTGAGACGGACATCCAAATTATTAAGACTGAAATTGCATTGCATATAAACTTGGAAGTTTTTTGGTTTTTTTTTTTTTTAATTTTCTATTTTCCATTTTATTTTAATTCATTTTTATAAATAGATATTAATTTCATATACTTATTTTTTATTTTTTTATCTTTGATTTTCAATCCTCTCTCTGTCTCTCTATTGTCTGTTCAGCTTACTGTCGATTAGTACACTAACACTCCCTGTTTATACCTTTGAAACTCTCTTGTCTGATACCTTGTTCTGCTTTCTCCCTCTTGTCTGTATATTTGTTTTCCCCTTTTCTTTAACTTCTTGCTTTCCATCTCAGCTCACTCTTCCATTCTCAATATTACCATTGTTATTATTACAAGCTAGAAAATACTTAATTACACACAGTACAGGGACAGTAACAACACCAAGGACAATGACAGGAAGACAGTAAAAACAAGGAAACCAGTTTCCCCACAGCAAAAAATTAGTACAGGAACCAGAGGGGAATGAAGAGAACAGAAACTCAGATCCAGACTCCAACAAAATGAAGATAAACTATGCCAAAGGACCCAATCAAGCCCACAAGAATAATTTAAAAGAAGACATACTACAAGTACTCAATGAGAATTTTATAGAGATGATACTGGATAGGGTCAACCAAAATGTACAGGAGACACTCAAGAAATTCCAAGACAATAAAAATAGAGAATATGAAAAAGCAAAACAAGAAATAAAGGAAACCATAGAAGCACTGTATAAACACCAAAGTGGAAGAGAGAACACAATGAATAAATGGATAAATGAACTCAGGACAAAAATAGACAACAATAAAGAAGAAAACAGCCAGGATATGGAAAACCTCAGAAAAAAGAACGAAACAGAACTGCAAAACAAAATGGAAGGCCAATCCAGCAGAATAGAACAAACAGAAGACAGAATCTCAGAACTTGAAGATGAAATGGTAATTAAAGGAAAAACTGAAGAACTGTTAATTAAACAACTCAAGACCTGTGAAAAGAAAATGCAAGAACTCACTGACTCCATCAAAAGACCGAACTTGAGAATCATGGGCATCGAAGAAGGAGAAGAGGTGCAAGCGAAAGGAATGCGTAATATATTCAAAAAATAATAACGGAAAATTTCCCAAATCTAGAGAAAGAGATTCCCATACAAATGCAAGAGGCCTCCAGGACACCAAACAGACCAGATCAAAATAGAACTACTCCACGACATATCATCATTAAAACAACAAGTTCAGAAACTAAGGAAAGAATATTGAAGGCTGTAAGAGAGAAAAAACAAGTAACATACAAAGGTAAACCCATCAAAATCACAGCAGACTTCTCAACAGAAATATTAAAAGCAAGAAGAGCGTGGGGTGAGATCTTCCGGGCACTGAATGAAAATACCTTCAACCCCAGGATACTCTACCCAGCAAAGCTATCATTCAAAATAGATGGAGCAATAAAAGTCTTCCATGATAAGCAGAAACTAAAAGAATATGTGACCACAAAGCCACCATTACAAAAGATTCTGCAAGGGATCCTGCACACAGAAAGTGACACCCAACTTAACCATGAAAAGGCAGGCAGCACCAAACCACAGGATAAGAAAAAGCAAGACAGTAGAGAGTAACATCAAGTTAGGTACACACAATCAAACCTTCAAACAACTAAGATAACTAAATGGCAGGAATCACCACATACCTATCAGTACTAACACTTAATGTTAATGGACTTAATTCACCCATCAAAAGACACTGCTTGACAAAATGGATTAAAAAAGAAGATCCAACAATTTGTTGCTTACAGGAGACTCGTCTCACCGACAGAAATAAGCATATGCTTAGGATGAAAGGCTGGAAGATTTACCAAGCCAATGGCCCCCGAAAACAAGCAGGAGTAGCAATACTTATCTCTGACAAAGTAGACTTCAAACCCACATTGATCAAACGAGATAAAGAAGGACATTCCATACTAATAAAAGGGGAAATAGACCAAAAGGAAATAATAATCATCAATCTGTACGCACTTTTGTTCTACGTTATGCATCCCCTTTGATGAGACAACTACAGGACAACATCTGAGGCACCAACTCCAGGACTGGAGATTGAGACGGACATCCAAATTATTAAGAATGAAATTGCATTGCATATAAACTTGGAAGTTTTTTGGTTTTTTTTTTTTTTTAATTTTCTATTTTCCATTTTATTTTAATTCATTTTTATAAATAGATATTAATTTCATATACTTATTTTTTATTTTTTTATCTTTGATTTTCAATCCTCTCTCTCTCTATTGTCTGTTCAGCTTACTGTCGATTAGTACACTAACACTCCCTGTTTATACCTTTGAAACTCTCTTGTCTGATACCTTGTTCTGCTTTCTCCCTCTTGTCTGAATATTTGTTTTCCCCTTTTCTTTAACTTCTTGCTTTCCATCTCAGCTCACTCTTCCATTCTCAATATTACCATTGTTATTATTACAAGCTAGAAAATACTTAATTACACACAGTACAGGGACAGTAACAACACCAAGGACAATGACAGGAAGACAGAAAAAACAAGGAAACCAGTTTCCCCACAGCAAAAAATTAGTACAGGAACCAGAGGGGAATGAAGAGAACAGAAACTCAGATCCAGACTCCAACAAAATGAAGATAAACTATGCCAAAGGACCCAATGAAGCCCACAAGAATAATTTAAAAGAAGACATACTACAAGTACTCAATGAGAATTTTATAGAGATGATACTGCATAGGGTCAACCAAAATGTACAGGAGACACTCAAGAAATTCCAAGACAATAAAAATAGAGAATTTGAAAAAGCAAAACAAGAAATAAAGGAAACCATAGAAGCACTGTATAAACACCAAAGTGGAAGAGAGAACACAATGAATAAATGGATAAATGAACTCAGGACAAAAATAGACAACAATAAAGAAGAAAACAGCCAGGATATGGAAAACCTCAGAAAAAAGAACGAAACAGAACTGCAAAACAAAATGGAAGGCCAATCCAGCAGAATAGAACAAACAGAAGACAGAATCTCAGAACTTGAAGATGAAATGGTAATTAAAGGAAAAACTGAAGAACTGTTAATTCAACAACTCAAGACCTGTGAAAAGAAAATGCAAGAACTCACTGACTCCATCAAAAGACCAAACTTGAGAATCATGGGCATCGAAGAAGGAGAAGAGGTGCAAGCGAAAGGAAGGCGTAATATATTCAACAAAATAATAACGGAAAATTTCCCAAATCTAGAGAAAGATATTCCCATACAAATGCAAGAGGCCTCCAGGACACCAAACAGACCAGATCAAAATAGAACTACTCCACGACATATCATCATTAAAACAACAAGTTCAGAAACTAAGGAAAGAATATTGAAGGCTGTAAGAGAGAAAAAACAAGTAACATACAAAGGTAAACCCATCAAAATCAAAGCAGACTTCTCAACAGAAATATTAAAAGCAAGAAGAGCGTGGGGTGAGATCTTCCGGGCACTGAATGAAAATAACTTCAACCCCAGGATACTCTACCCAGCAAAGCTATCATTCAAAATAGATGGAGCAATAAAAGTCTTCCATGATAAGCAGAAACTAAAAGAATATGTGACCACAAAGCCACCATTACAAAAGATTCTGCAAGGGATCCTGCACACAGAAAGTGACACCCAACTTAACCATGAAAAGGCAGGCAGCACCAAACCACAGGATAAGAAAAAGCAAGACAGTAGAGAGTAACATCAAGTTAGGTACACACAATCAAACCTTCAAACAACTAAGATAACTAAATGGCAGGAATCACCACATACCTATCAGTACGAACACTTAATGTTAATGGACTTAATTCACCCATCAAAAGACACTGTTTGACAAAATGGATTAAAAAAGAAGATCCAACAATTTGTTGCTTACAGTAGACTCATCTCACCGACAGAAACAAGCATATGCTTAGGATGAAAGGCTGGAAGATTTACCAAGCCAATGGCCCCCGAAAACAAGCAGGAGTAGCAATACTTATCTCTGACAAAGTAGACTTCAAACCCACATTGATCAAACGAGATAAAGAAGGACATTCCATACTAATAAAAGGGGAAATAGACCAAAAGGAAATAATAATCATCAATCTGTACGCACTTTTGTTCTACTTTATGCATCCCCTTTGATGAGACAACTACAGGACAACTTCTGAGGCACCAACTCCAGGACTGGAGATTGAGACGGACATCCAAATTATTAAGACTGAAATTGCATTGCATATAAACTTGGAAGTTTTTTGGTTTTTTTTTTTTTTAATTTTCTATTTTCCATTTTATTTTAATTCATTTTTATAAATAGATATTAATTTCATATACTTATTTTTTATTTTTTTATCTTTGATTTTCAATCCTCTCTCTGTCTCTCTATTGTCTGTTCAGCTTACTGTCGATTAGTACACTAACACTCCCTGTTTATACCTTTGAAACTCTCTTGTCTGATACCTTGTTCTGCTTTCTCCCTCTTGTCTGTATATTTGTTTTCCCCTTTTCTTTAACTTCTTGCTTTCCATCTCAGCTCACTCTTCCATTCTCAATATTACCATTGTTATTATTACAAGCTAGAAAATACTTAATTACACACAGTACAGGGACAGTAACAACACCAAGGACAATGACAGGAAGACAGAAAAAACAAGGAAACCAGTTTCCCCACAGCAAAAAATTAGTACAGGAACCAGAGGGGAATGAAGAGAACAGAAACTCAGATCCAGACTCCAACAAAATGAAGATAAACTATGCCAAAGGACCCAATCAAGCCCACAAGAATAATTTAAAAGAAGACATACTACAAGTACTCAATGAGAATTTTATAGAGATGATACTGGATAGGGTCAACCAAAATGTACAGGAGACACTCAAGAAATTCCAAGACAATAAAAATAGAGAATTTGAAAAAGCAAAACAAGAAATAAAGGAAACCATAGAAGCACTGTATAAACACCAAAGTGGAAGAGAGAACACAATGAATAAATGGATAAATGAACTCAGGACAAAAATAGACAACAATAAAGAAGAAAACAGCCAGGATATGGAAAACCTCAGAAAAAAGAACGAAACAGAACTGCAAAACAAAATGGAAGGCCAATCCAGCAGAATAGAACAAACAGAAGACAGAATCTCAGAACTTGAAGATGAAATGGTAATTAAAGGAAAAACTGAAGAACTGTTAATTAAACAACTCAAGACCTGTGAAAAGAAAATGCAAGAACTCACTGACTCCATCAAAAGACCAAACTTGAGAATCATGGGCATCGAAGAAGGAGAAGAGGTGCAAGCGAAAGGAAGGCGTAATATATTCAACAAAATAATAACGGAAAATTTCCCAAATCTAGAGAAAGATATTCCCATACAAATGCAAGAGGCCTCCAGGACACCAAACAGACCAGATCAAAATAGAACTACTCCACGACATATCATCATTAAAACAACAAGTTCAGAAACTAAGGAAAGAATATTGAAGGCTGTAAGAGAGAAAAAACAAGTAACATACAAAGGTAAACCCATCAAAATCACAGCAGACTTCTCAACAGAAATATTAAAAGCAAGAAGAGCGTGGGGTGAGATCTTCCGGGCACTGAATGAAAATAACTTCAACCCCAGGATACTCTACCCAGCAAAGCTATCATTCAAAATAGATGGAGCAATAAAAGTCTTCCATGATAAGCAGAAACTAAAAGAATATGTGACCACAAAGCCACCATTACAAAAGATTCTGCAAGGGATCCTGCACACAGAAAGTGACACCCAACTTAACCATGAAAAGGCAGGCAGCACCAAACCACAGGATAAGAAAAAGCAAGACAGTAGAGAGTAACATCAAGTTAGGTACACACAATCAAACCTTCAAACAAATAAGATAACTAAATGGCAGGAATCACCACATACCTATCAGTACTAACACTTAATGTTAATGGACTTAATTCACCCATCAAAAGACACTGTTTGACAAAATGGATTAAAAAAGAAGATCCAACAATTTGTTGCTTACAGGAGACTCGTCTCACCGACACAAATAAGCATATGCTTAGGATGAAAGGCTGGAAGATTTACCAAGCCAATGGCCCCCGAAAACAAGCAGGAGTAGCAATACTTATCTCTGACAAAGTAGACTTCAAACCCACATTGATCAAACGAGATAAAGAAGGACATTCCATACTAATAAAAGGGGAAATAGACCAAAAGGAAATAATAATCATCAATCTGTACGCACTTTTGTTCTACTTTATGCATCCCCTTTGATGAGACAACTACAGGACAACATCTGAGGCACCAACTCCAGGACTGGAGATTGAGACGGACATCCAAATTATTAAGACTGAAAGTGCATTGCATATAAACTTGGAAGTTTTTTGGGTTTTTTTTTTTTAATTTTCTATTTTCCATTTTATTTTAATTCATTTTTATAAATAGATATTAATTTCATATACTTATTTTTTATTTTTTTTATCTTTGATTTTCAATCCTCTCTCTGTCTCTCTATTGTCTGTTCAGCTTACTGTCGATTAGTACACTAACACTCCCTGTTTATACCTTTGAAACTCTCTTGTCTGATACCTTGTTCTGCTTTCTCCCTCTTGTCTGTATATTTGTTTTCCCCTTTTCTTTAACTTCTTGCTTTCCATCTCAGCTCACTCTTCCATTCTCAATATTACCATTGTTATTATTACAAGCTAGAAAATACTTAATTACACACAGTACAGGGACAGTAACAACACCAAGGACAATGACAGGAAGACAGAAAAAACAAGGAAACCAGTTTCCCCACAGCAAAAAATTAGTACAGGAACCAGAGGGGAATGAAGAGAACAGAAACTCAGATCCAGACTCCAACAAAATGAAGATAAACTATGCCAAAGGACCCAATGAAGCCCACAAGAATAATTTAAAAGAAGACATACTACAAGTACTCAATGAGAATTTTATAGAGATGATACTGCATAGGGTCAACCAAAATGTACAGGAGACACTCAAGAAATTCCAAGACAATAAAAATAGAGAATTTGAAAAAGCAAAACAAGAAATAAAGGAAACCATAGAAGCACTGTATAAACACCAAAGTGGAAGAGAGAACACAATGAATAAATGGATAAATGAACTCAGGACAAAAATAGACAACAATAAAGAAGAAAACAGCCAGGATATGGAAAACCTCAGAAAAAAGAACGAAACAGAACTGCAAAACAAAATGGAAGGCCAATCCAGCAGAATAGAACAAACAGAAGACAGAATCTCAGAACTTGAAGATGAAATGGTAATTAAAGGAAAAACTGAAGAACTGTTAATTCAACAACTCAAGACCTGTGAAAAGAAAATGCAAGAACTCACTGACTCCATCAAAAGACCAAACTTGAGAATCATGGGCATCGAAGAAGGAGAAGAGGTGCAAGCGAAAGGAAGGCGTAATATATTCAACAAAATAATAACGGAAAATTTCCCAAATCTAGAGAAAGATATTCCCATACAAATGCAAGAGGCCTCCAGGACACCAAACAGACCAGATCAAAATAGAACTACTCCACGACATATCATCATTAAAACAACAAGTTCAGAAACTAAGGAAAGAATATTGAAGGCTGTAAGAGAGAAAAAACAAGTAACATACAAAGGTAAACCCATCAAAATCAAAGCAGACTTCTCAACAGAAATATTAAAAGCAAGAAGAGCGTGGGGTGAGATCTTCCGGGCACTGAATGAAAATAACTTCAACCCCAGGATACTCTACCCAGCAAAGCTATCATTCAAAATAGATGGAGCAATAAAAGTCTTCCATGATAAGCAGAAACTAAAAGAATATGTGACCACAAAGCCACCATTACAAAAGATTCTGCAAGGGATCCTGCACACAGAAAGTGACACCCAACTTAACCATGAAAAGGCAGGCAGCACCAAACCACAGGATAAGAAAAAGCAAGACAGTAGAGAGTAACATCTAGTTAGGTACACACAATCAAACCTTCAAACAACTAAGATAACTAAATGGCAGGAATCACCACATACCTATCAGTACTAACACTTAATGTTAATGGACTTAATTCACCCATCAAAAGACACTGTTTGACAAAATGGATTAAAAAAGAAGATCCAACAATTTGTTGCTTACAGGAGACTCATCTCACCGACAGAAATAAGCATATGCTTAGGATGAAAGGCTGGAAGATTTACCAAGCCAATGGCCCCCGAAAACAAGCAGGAGTAGCAATACTTATCTCTGACAAAGTAGACTTCAAACCCACATTGATCAAACGAGATAAAGAAGGACATTCCATACTAATAAAAGGGGAAATAGACCAAAAGGAAATAATAATCATCAATCTGTACGCACTTTTGTTCTACTTTATGCATCCCCTTTGATGAGACAGCTACAGGACAACATCTGAGGCACCAACTCCAGGACTGGAGATTGAGACGGACATCCAAATTATTAAGACTGAAATTGCATTGCATATAAACTTGGAAGTTTTTTGGGTTTTTTTTTTTTAATTTTCTATTTTCCATTTTATTTTAATTCATTTTTATAAATAGATATTAATTTCATATACTTATTTTTTATTTTTTTTATCTTTGATTTTCAATCCTCTCTCTGTCTCTCTATTGTCTGTTCAGCTTACTGTCGATTAGTACACTAACACTCCCTGTTTATACCTTTGAAACTCTCTTGTCTGATACCTTGTTCTGCTTTCTCCCTCTTGTCTGTATATTTGTTTTCCCCTTTTCTTTAACTTCTTGCTTTCCATCTCAGCTCACTCTTCCATTCTCAATATTACCATTGTTATTATTACAAGCTAGAAAATACTTAATTACACACAGTACAGGGACAGTAACAACACCAAGGACAATGACAGGAAGACAGAAAAAACAAGGAAACCAGTTTCCCCACAGCAAAAAATTAGTACAGGAACCAGAGGGGAATGAAGAGAACAGAAACTCAGATCCAGACTCCAACAAAATGAAGATAAACTATGCCAAAGGACCCAATCAAGCCCACAAGAATAATTTAAAAGAAGACATACTACAAGTACTCAATGAGAATTTTATAGAGATGATACTGGATAGGGTCAACCGAAATGTACAGGAGACACTCAAGAAATTCCAAGACAGTAAAAATAGAGAATTTGAAAAAGCAAAACAAGAAATAAAGGAAACCATAGAAGCACTGTATAAACACCAAAGTGGAAGAGAGAACACAATGAATAAATGGATAAATGAACTCAGGACAAAAATAGACAACAATAAAGAAGAAAACAGCCAGGATATGGAAAACCTCAGAAAAAAGAACGAAACAGAACTGCAAAACAAAATGGAAGGCCAATCCAGCAGAATAGAACAAACAGAAGACAGAATCTCAGAACTTGAAGATGAAATGGTAATTAAAGGAAAAACTGAAGAACTGTTAATTCAACAACTCAAGACCTGTGAAAAGAAAATGCAAGAACTCACTGACTCCATCAAAAGACCAAACTTGAGAATCATGGGCATCGAAGAAGGAGAAGAGGTGCAAGCGAAAGGAATGCGTAATATATTCAACAAAATAATGACGGAAAATTTCCCAAATCTAGAGAAAGATATTCCCATACAAATGCAAGAGGCCTCCAGGACACCAAACAGACCAGATCAAAATAGAACTACTCCACGACATATCATCATTAAAACAACAAGTTCAGAAACTAAGGAAAGAATATTGAAGGCTGTAAGAGAGAAAAAACAAGTAACATACAAAGGTAAACCCATCAAAATCACAGCAGACTTCTCAACAGAAATATTAAAAGCAGGAAGAGCGTGGGGTGAGATCTTCCGGGCACTGAATGAAAATAACTTCAACCCCAGGATACTCTACCCAGCAAAGCTATCATTCAAAATAGATGGAGCAATAAAAGTCTTCCATGATAAGCAGAAACTAAAAGAATATGTGACCACAAAGCCACCATTACAAAAGATTCTGCAAGGGATCCTGCACACAGAAAGTGACACCCAACTTAACCATGAAAAGGCAGGCAGCACCAAACCACAGGATAAGAAAAAGCAAGACAGTAGAGAGTAACATCTAGTTAGGTACACACAATCAAACCTTCAAACAACTAAGATAACTAAATGGCAGGAATCACCACATACCTATCAGTACGAACACTTAATGTTAATGGACTTAATTCACCCATCAAAAGACACTGTATGACAAAATGGATTAAAAAAGAAGATCCAACAATTTGTTGCTTACAGGAGACTCATCTCACCAACAGAAATAAGCATATGCTTAGGATGAAAGACTGGAAGATTTACCAAGCCAATGGCCCCCGAAAACAAGCAGGAGTAGCAATACTTATCTCTCACAAAGTAGACTTCAAACCCACATTGATCAAACGAGATAAAGAAGGACATTCCATACTAATAAAAGGGGAAATAGACCAAAAGGAAATAATAATCATTAATCTGTACGCACTTTTGTTCTACTTTATGCATCCCCTTTGATGAGACAACTACAGGACAACAACTGAGGCACCAACTCCAGGACTGGAGATTGAGACGGACATCCAAATTATTAAGACTGAAATTGCATTGCATATAAACTTGGAAGTTTTTTGGTTTTTTTTTTTTTTAATTTTCTATTTTCCATTTTATTTTAATTCATTTTTATAAATAGATATTAATTTCATATACTTATTTTTTATTTTTTTATCTTTGATTTTCAATCCTCTCTCTGTCTCTCTATTGTCTGTTCAGCTTACTGTCGATTAGTACACTAACACTCCCTGTTTATACCTTTGAAACTCTCTTGTCTGATACCTTGTTCTGCTTTCTCCCTCTTGTCTGTATATTTGTTTTCCCCTTTTCTTTAACTTCTTGCTTTCCATCTCAGCTCACTCTTCCATTCTCAATATTACCATTGTTATTATTACAAGCTAGAAAATACTTAATTACACACAGTACAGGGACAGTAACAACACCAAGGACAATGACAGGAAGACAGTAAAAACAAGGAAACCAGTTTCCCCACAGCAAAAAATTAGTACAGGAACCAGAGGGGAATGAAGAGAACAGAAACTCAGATCCAGACTCCAACAAAATGAAGATAAACTATGCCAAAGGACCCAATCAAGCCCACAAGAATAATTTAAAAGAAGACATACTACAAGTACTCAATGAGAATTTTATAGAGATGATACTGGATAGGGTCAACCAAAATGTACAGGAGACACTCAAGAAATTCCAAGACAATAAAAATAGAGAATATGAAAAAGCAAAACAAGAAATAAAGGAAACCATAGAAGCACTGTATAAACACCAAAGTGGAAGAGAGAACACAATGAATAAATGGATAAATGAACTCAGGACAAAAATAGACAACAATAAAGAAGAAAACAGCCAGGATATGGAAAACCTCAGAAAAAAGAACGAAACAGAACTGCAAAACAAAATGGAAGGCCAATCCAGCAGAATAGAACAAACAGAAGACAGAATCTCAGAACTTGAAGATGAAATGGTAATTAAAGGAAAAACTGAAGAACTGTTAATTAAACAACTCAAGACCTGTGAAAAGAAAATGCAAGAACTCACTGACTCCATCAAAAGACCGAACTTGAGACTCATGGGCATCGAAGAAGGAGAAGAGGTGCAAGCGAAAGGAATGCGTAATATATTCAAAAAATAATAACGGAAAATTTCCCAAATCTAGAGAAAGAGATTCCCATACAAATGCAAGAGGCCTCCAGGACACCAAACAGACCAGATCAAAATAGAACTACTCCACGACATATCATCATTAAAACAACAAGTTCAGAAACTAAGGAAAGAATATTGAAGGCTGTAAGAGAGAAAAAACAAGTAACATACAAAGGTAAACCCATCAAAATCACAGCAGACTTCTCAACAGAAATATTAAAAGCAAGAAGAGCGTGGGGTGAGATCTTCCGGGCACTGAATGAAAATACCTTCAACCCCAGGATACTCTACCCAGCAAAGCTATCATTCAAAATAGATGGAGCAATAAAAGTCTTCCATGATAAGCAGAAACTAAAAGAATATGTGACCACAAAGCCACCATTACAAAAGATTCTGCAAGGGATCCTGCACACAGAAAGTGACACCCAACTTAACCATGAAAAGGCAGGCAGCACCAAACCACAGGATAAGAAAAAGCAAGACAGTAGAGAGTAACATCAAGTTAGGTACACACAATCAAACCTTCAAACAACTAAGATAACTAAATGGCAGGAATCACCACATACCTATCAGTACTAACACTTAATGTTAATGGACTTAATTCACCCATCAAAAGACACTGCTTGACAAAATGGATTAAAAAAGAAGATCCAACAATTTGTTGCTTACAGGAGACTCGTCTCACCGACAGAAATAAGCATATGCTTAGGATGAAAGGCTGGAAGATTTACCAAGCCAATGGCCCCCGAAAACAAGCAGGAGTAGCAATACTTATCTCTGACAAAGTAGACTTCAAACCCACATTGATCAAACGAGATAAAGAAGGACATTCCATACTAATAAAAGGGGAAATAGACCAAAAGGAAATAATAATCATCAATCTGTACGCACTTTTGTTCTACGTTATGCATCCCCTTTGATGAGACAACTACAGGACAACATCTGAGGCACCAACTCCAGGACTGGAGATTGAGACGGACATCCAAATTATTAAGAATGAAATTGCATTGCATATAAACTTGGAAGTTTTTTGGTTTTTTTTTTTTTTTAATTTTCTATTTTCCATTTTATTTTAATTCATTTTTATAAATAGATATTAATTTCATATACTTATTTTTTATTTTTTTATCTTTGATTTTCAATCCTCTCTCTCTCTATTGTCTGTTCAGCTTACTGTCGATTAGTACACTAACACTCCCTGTTTATACCTTTGAAACTCTCTTGTCTGATACCTTGTTCTGCTTTCTCCCTCTTGTCTGAATATTTGTTTTCCCCTTTTCTTTAACTTCTTGCTTTCCATCTCAGCTCACTCTTCCATTCTCAATATTACCATTGTTATTATTACAAGCTAGAAAATACTTAATTACACACAGTACAGGGACAGTAACAACACCAAGGACAATGACAGGAAGACAGAAAAAACAAGGAAACCAGTTTCCCCACAGCAAAAAATTAGTACAGGAACCAGAGGGGAATGAAGAGAACAGAAACTCAGATCCAGACTCCAACAAAATGAAGATAAACTATGCCAAAGGACCCAATGAAGCCCACAAGAATAATTTAAAAGAAGACATACTACAAGTACTCAATGAGAATTTTATAGAGATGATACTGCATAGGGTCAACCAAAATGTACAGGAGACACTCAAGAAATTCCAAGACAATAAAAATAGAGAATTTGAAAAAGCAAAACAAGAAATAAAGGAAACCATAGAAGCACTGTATAAACACCAAAGTGGAAGAGAGAACACAATGAATAAATGGATAAATGAACTCAGGACAAAAATAGACAACAATAAAGAAGAAAACAGCCAGGATATGGAAAACCTCAGAAAAAAGAACGAAACAGAACTGCAAAACAAAATGGAAGGCCAATCCAGCAGAATAGAACAAACAGAAGACAGAATCTCAGAACTTGAAGATGAAATGGTAATTAAAGGAAAAACTGAAGAACTGTTAATTCAACAACTCAAGACCTGTGAAAAGAAAATGCAAGAACTCACTGACTCCATCAAAAGACCAAACTTGAGAATCATGGGCATCGAAGAAGGAGAAGAGGTGCAAGCGAAAGGAAGGCGTAATATATTCAACAAAATAATAACGGAAAATTTCCCAAATCTAGAGAAAGATATTCCCATACAAATGCAAGAGGCCTCCAGGACACCAAACAGACCAGATCAAAATAGAACTACTCCACGACATATCATCATTAAAACAACAAGTTCAGAAACTAAGGAAAGAATATTGAAGGCTGTAAGAGAGAAAAAACAAGTAACATACAAAGGTAAACCCATCAAAATCAAAGCAGACTTCTCAACAGAAATATTAAAAGCAAGAAGAGCGTGGGGTGAGATCTTCCGGGCACTGAATGAAAATAACTTCAACCCCAGGATACTCTACCCAGCAAAGCTATCATTCAAAATAGATGGAGCAATAAAAGTCTTCCATGATAAGCAGAAACTAAAAGAATATGTGACCACAAAGCCACCATTACAAAAGATTCTGCAAGGGATCCTGCACACAGAAAGTGACACCCAACTTAACCATGAAAAGGCAGGCAGCACCAAACCACAGGATAAGAAAAAGCAAGACAGTAGAGAGTAACATCTAGTTAGGTACACACAATCAAACCTTCAAACAACTAAGATAACTAAATGGCAGGAATCACCACATACCTATCAGTACGAACACTTAATGTTAATGGACTTAATTCACCCATCAAAAGACACTGTTTGACAAAATGGATTAAAAAAGAAGATCCAACAATTTGTTGCTTACAGGAGACTCATCTCACCGACAGAAATAAGCATATGCTTAGGATGAAAGGCTGGAAGATTTACCAAGCCAATGGCCCCCGAAAACAAGCAGGAGTAGCAATACTTATCTCTGACAAAGTAGACTTCAAACCCACATTGATCAAACGAGATAAAGAAGGACATTCCATACTAATAAAAGGGGAAATAGACCAAAAGGAAATAATAATCATCAATCTGTACGCACTTTTGTTCTACTTTATGCATCCCCTTTGATGAGACAGCTACAGGACAACATCTGAGGCACCAACTCCAGGACTGGAGATTGAGACGGACATCCAAATTATTAAGACTGAAATTGCATTGCATATAAACTTGGAAGTTTTTTGGTTTTTTTTTTTTAATTTTCTATTTTCCATTTTATTTTAATTCATTTTTATAAATAGATATTAATTTCATATACTTATTTTTTATTTTTTTTATCTTTGATTTTCAATCCTCTCTCTGTCTCTCTATTGTCTGTTCAGCTTACTGTCCATTAGTACACTAACACTCCCTGTTTATACCTTTGAAACTCTCTTGTCTGATACCTTGTTCTGCTTTCTCCCTCTTGTCTGTATATTTGTTTTCCCCTTTAACTTCTTGCTTTCCATCTCAGCTCACTCTTCCATTCTCAATATTACCATTGTTATTATTACAAGCTAGAAAATACTTAATTACACACAGTACAGGGACAGTAACAACACCAAGGACAATGACAGGAAGACAGAAAAAACAAGGAAACCAGTTTCCCCACAGCAAAAAATTAGTACAGGAACCAGAGGGGAATGAAGAGAACAGAAACTCAGATCCAGACTCCAACAAAATGAAGATAAACTATGCCAAAGGACCCAATGAAGCCCACAAGAATAATTTAAAAGAAGACATACTACAATACTCAATGAGAATTTTATAGAGATGATACTGGATAGGGTCAACCAAAATGTACAGGAGACACTCAAGAAATTCCAAGACAGTAAAAATAGAGAATTTGAAAAAGCAAAACAAGAAATAAAGGAAACCATAGAAGCACTGTATAAACACCAAAGTGGAAGAGAGAACACAATGAATAAATGGATAAATGAACTCAGGACAAAAATAGACAACAATAAAGAAGAAAACAGCCAGGATATGGAAAACCTCAGAAAAAAGAACGAAACAGAACTGCAAAACAAAATGGAAGGCCAATCCAGCAGAATAGAACAAACAGAAGACAGAATCTCAGAACTTGAAGATGAAATGGTAATTAAAGGAAAAACTGAAGAACTGTTAATTCAACAACTCAAGACCTGTGAAAAGAAAATGCAAGAACTCACTGACTCCATCAAAAGACCAAACTTGAGAATCATGGGCATCGAAGAAGGAGAAGAGGTGCAAGCGAAAGGAATGCGTAATATATTCAACAAAATAATAACGGAAAATTTCCCAAATCTAGAGAAAGATATTCCCATACAAATGCAAGAGGCCTCCAGGACACCAAACAGACCAGATCAAAATAGAACTACTCCACGACATATCATCATTAAAACAACAAGTTCAGAAACTAAGGAAAGAATATTGAAGGCTGTAAGAGAGAAAAAACAAGTAACATACAAAGGTAAACCCATCAAAATCACAGCAGACTTCTCAACAGAAATATTAAAAGCAGGAAGAGCGTGGGGTGAGATCTTCCGGGCACTGAATGAAAATAACTTCAACCCCAGGATACTCTACCCAGCAAAGCTATCATTCAAAATAGATGGAGCAATAAAAGTCTTCCATGATAAGCAGAAACTAAAAGAATATGTGACCACAAAGCCACCATTACAAAAGATTCTGCAAGGGATCCTGCACACAGAAAGTGACACCCAACTTAACCATGAAAAGGCAGGCAGCACCAAACCACAGGATAAGAAAAAGCAAGACAGTAGAGAGTAACATCTAGTTAGGTACACACAATCAAACCTTCAAACAACTAAGATAACTAAATGGCAGGAATCACCACATACCTATCAGTACGAACACTTAATGTTAATGGACTTAATTCACCCATCAAAAGACACTGTTTGACAAAATGGATTAAAAAAGAAGATCCAACAATTTGTTGCTTACAGTAGACTCATCTCACCGACAGAAACAAGCATATGCTTAGGATGAAAGGCTGGAAGATTTACCAAGCCAATGGCCCCCGAAAACAAGCAGGAGTAGCAATACTTATCTCTGACAAAGTAGACTTCAAACCCACATTGATCAAACGAGATAAAGAAGGACATTCCATACTAATAAAAGGGGAAATAGACCAAAAGGAAATAATAATCATCAATCTGTATGCACTTTTGTTCTACTTTATGCATCCCCTTTGATGAGACAACTACAGGACAACTTCTGAGGCACCAACTCCAGGACTGGAGATTGAGACGGACATCCAAATTATTAAGACTGAAATTGCATTGCATATAAACTTGGAAGTTTTTTGGTTTTTTTTTTTTTTAATTTTCTATTTTCCATTTTATTTTAATTCATTTTTATAAATAGATATTAATTTCATATACTTATTTTTTATTTTTTTATCTTTGATTTTCAATCCTCTCTCTGTCTCTCTATTGTCTGTTCAGCTTACTGTCGATTAGTACACTAACACTCCCTGTTTATACCTTTGAAACTCTCTTGTCTGATACCTTGTTCTGCTTTCTCCCTCTTGTCTGTATATTTGTTTTCCCCTTTTCTTTAACTTCTTGCTTTCCATCTCAGCTCACTCTTCCATTCTCAATATTACCATTGTTATTATTACAAGCTAGAAAATACTTAATTACACACAGTACAGGGACAGTAACAACACCAAGGACAATGACAGGAAGACAGAAAAAACAAGGAAACCAGTTTCCCCACAGCAAAAAATTAGTACAGGAACCAGAGGGGAATGAAGAGAACAGAAACTCAGATCCAGACTCCAACAAAATGAAGATAAACTATGCCAAAGGACCCAATCAAGCCCACAAGAATAATTTAAAAGAAGACATACTACAAGTACTCAATGAGAATTTTATAGAGATGATACTGGATAGGGTCAACCAAAATGTACAGGAGACACTCAAGAAATTCCAAGACAATAAAAATAGAGAATTTGAAAAAGCAAAACAAGAAATAAAGGAAACCATAGAAGCACTGTATAAACACCAAAGTGGAAGAGAGAACACAATGAATAAATGGATAAATGAACTCAGGACAAAAATAGACAACAATAAAGAAGAAAACAGCCAGGATATGGAAAACCTCAGAAAAAAGAACGAAACAGAACTGCAAAACAAAATGGAAGGCCAATCCAGCAGAATAGAACAAACAGAAGACAGAATCTCAGAACTTGAAGATGAAATGGTAATTAAAGGAAAAACTGAAGAACTGTTAATTAAACAACTCAAGACCTGTGAAAAGAAAATGCAAGAACTCACTGACTCCATCAAAAGACCAAACTTGAGAATCATGGGCATCGAAGAAGGAGAAGAGGTGCAAGCGAAAGGAAGGCGTAATATATTCAACAAAATAATAACGGAAAATTTCCCAAATCTAGAGAAAGATATTCCCATACAAATGCAAGAGGCCTCCAGGACACCAAACAGACCAGATCAAAATAGAACTACTCCACGACATATCATCATTAAAACAACAAGTTCAGAAACTAAGGAAAGAATATTGAAGGCTGTAAGAGAGAAAAAACAAGTAACATACAAAGGTAAACCCATCAAAATCACAGCAGACTTCTCAACAGAAATATTAAAAGCAAGAAGAGCGTGGGGTGAGATCTTCCGGGCACTGAATGAAAATAACTTCAACCCCAGGATACTCTACCCAGCAAAGCTATCATTCAAAATAGATGGAGCAATAAAAGTCTTCCATGATAAGCAGAAACTAAAAGAATATGTGACCACAAAGCCACCATTACAAAAGATTCTGCAAGGGATCCTGCACACAGAAAGTGACACCCAACTTAACCATGAAAAGGCAGGCAGCACCAAACCACAGGATAAGAAAAAGCAAGACAGTAGAGAGTAACATCAAGTTAGGTACACACAATCAAACCTTCAAACAAATAAGATAACTAAATGGCAGGAATCACCACATACCTATCAGTACTAACACTTAATGTTAATGGACTTAATTCACCCATCAAAAGACACTGTTTGACAAAATGGATTAAAAAAGAAGATCCAACAATTTGTTGCTTACAGGAGACTCGTCTCACCGACACAAATAAGCATATGCTTAGGATGAAAGGCTGGAAGATTTACCAAGCCAATGGCCCCCGAAAACAAGCAGGAGTAGCAATACTTATCTCTGACAAAGTAGACTTCAAACCCACATTGATCAAACGAGATAAAGAAGGACATTCCATACTAATAAAAGGGGAAATAGACCAAAAGGAAATAATAATCATCAATCTGTACGCACTTTTGTTCTACTTTATGCATCCCCTTTGATGAGACAGCTACAGGACAACATCTGAGGCACCAACTCCAGGACTGGAGATTGAGACGGACATCCAAATTATTAAGACTGAAAGTGCATTGCATATAAACTTGGAAGTTTTTTGGGTTTTTTTTTTTTAATTTTCTATTTTCCATTTTATTTTAATTCATTTTTATAAATAGATATTAATTTCATATACTTATTTTTTATTTTTTTTATCTTTGATTTTCAATCCTCTCTCTGTCTCTCTATTGTCTGTTCAGCTTACTGTCGATTAGTACACTAACACTCCCTGTTTATACCTTTGAAACTCTCTTGTCTGATACCTTGTTCTGCTTTCTCCCTCTTGTCTGTATATTTGTTTTCCCCTTTTCTTTAACTTCTTGCTTTCCATCTCAGCTCACTCTTCCATTCTCAATATTACCATTGTTATTATTACAAGCTAGAAAATACTTAATTACACACAGTACAGGGACAGTAACAACACCAAGGACAATGACAGGAAGACAGAAAAAACAAGGAAACCAGTTTCCCCACAGCAAAAAATTAGTACAGGAACCAGAGGGGAATGAAGAGAACAGAAACTCAGATCCAGACTCCAACAAAATGAAGATAAACTATGCCAAAGGACCCAATGAAGCCCACAAGAATAATTTAAAAGAAGACATACTACAAGTACTCAATGAGAATTTTATAGAGATGATACTGCATAGGGTCAACCAAAATGTACAGGAGACACTCAAGAAATTCCAAGACAATAAAAATAGAGAATTTGAAAAAGCAAAACAAGAAATAAAGGAAACCATAGAAGCACTGTATAAACACCAAAGTGGAAGAGAGAACACAATGAATAAATGGATAAATGAACTCAGGACAAAAATAGACAACAATAAAGAAGAAAACAGCCAGGATATGGAAAACCTCAGAAAAAAGAACGAAACAGAACTGCAAAACAAAATGGAAGGCCAATCCAGCAGAATAGAACAAACAGAAGACAGAATCTCAGAACTTGAAGATGAAATGGTAATTAAAGGAAAAACTGAAGAACTGTTAATTCAACAACTCAAGACCTGTGAAAAGAAAATGCAAGAACTCACTGACTCCATCAAAAGACCAAACTTGAGAATCATGGGCATCGAAGAAGGAGAAGAGGTGCAAGCGAAAGGAAGGCGTAATATATTCAACAAAATAATAACGGAAAATTTCCCAAATCTAGAGAAAGATATTCCCATACAAATGCAAGAGGCCTCCAGGACACCAAACAGACCAGATCAAAATAGAACTACTCCACGACATATCATCATTAAAACAACAAGTTCAGAAACTAAGGAAAGAATATTGAAGGCTGTAAGAGAGAAAAAACAAGTAACATACAAAGGTAAACCCATCAAAATCAAAGCAGACTTCTCAACAGAAATATTAAAAGCAAGAAGAGCGTGGGGTGAGATCTTCCGGGCACTGAATGAAAATAACTTCAACCCCAGGATACTCTACCCAGCAAAGCTATCATTCAAAATAGATGGAGCAATAAAAGTCTTCCATGATAAGCAGAAACTAAAAGAATATGTGACCACAAAGCCACCATTACAAAAGATTCTGCAAGGGATCCTGCACACAGAAAGTGACACCCAACTTAACCATGAAAAGGCAGGCAGCACCAAACCACAGGATAAGAAAAAGCAAGACAGTAGAGAGTAACATCTAGTTAGGTACACACAATCAAACCTTCAAACAACTAAGATAACTAAATGGCAGGAATCACCACATACCTATCAGTACGAACACTTAATGTTAATGGACTTAATTCACCCATCAAAAGACACTGTTTGACAAAATGGATTAAAAAAGAAGATCCAACAATTTGTTGCTTACAGGAGACTCATCTCACCGACAGAAATAAGCATATGCTTAGGATGAAAGGCTGGAAGATTTACCAAGCCAATGGCCCCCGAAAACAAGCAGGAGTAGCAATACTTATCTCTGACAAAGTAGACTTCAAACCCACATTGATCAAACGAGATAAAGAAGGACATTCCATACTAATAAAAGGGGAAATAGACCAAAAGGAAATAATAATCATCAATCTGTACGCACTTTTGTTCTACTTTATGCATCCCCTTTGATGAGACAGCTACAGGACAACATCTGAGGAACCAACTCCAGGACTGGAGATTGAGACGGACATCCAAATTATTAAGACTGAAATTGCATTGCATATAAACTTGGAAGTTTTTTGGTTTTTTTTTTTTAATTTTCTATTTTCCATTTTATTTTAATTCATTTTTATAAATAGATATTAATTTCATATACTTATTTTTTATTTTTTTTATCTTTGATTTTCAATCCTCTCTCTGTCTCTCTATTGTCTGTTCAGCTTACTGTCCATTAGTACACTAACACTCCCTGTTTATACCTTTGAAACTCTCTTGTCTGATACCTTGTTCTGCTTTCTCCCTCTTGTCTGTATATTTGTTTTCCCCTTTAACTTCTTGCTTTCCATCTCAGCTCACTCTTCCATTCTCAATATTACCATTGTTATTATTACAAGCTAGAAAATACTTAATTACACACAGTACAGGGACAGTAACAACACCAAGGACAATGACAGGAAGACAGAAAAAACAAGGAAACCAGTTTCCCCACAGCAAAAAATTAGTACAGGAACCAGAGGGGAATGAAGAGAACAGAAACTCAGATCCAGACTCCAACAAAATGAAGATAAACTATGCCAAAGGACCCAATGAAGCCCACAAGAATAATTTAAAAGAAGACATACTACAATACTCAATGAGAATTTTATAGAGATGATACTGGATAGGGTCAACCAAAATGTACAGGAGACACTCAAGAAATTCCAAGACAGTAAAAATAGAGAATTTGAAAAAGCAAAACAAGAAATAAAGGAAACCATAGAAGCACTGTATAAACACCAAAGTGGAAGAGAGAACACAATGAATAAATGGATAAATGAACTCAGGACAAAAATAGACAACAATAAAGAAGAAAACAGCCAGGATATGGAAAACCTCAGAAAAAAGAACGAAACAGAACTGCAAAACAAAATGGAAGGCCAATCCAGCAGAATAGAACAAACAGAAGACAGAATCTCAGAACTTGAAGATGAAATGGTAATTAAAGGAAAAACTGAAGAACTGTTAATTCAACAACTCAAGACCTGTGAAAAGAAAATGCAAGAACTCACTGACTCCATCAAAAGACCAAACTTGAGAATCATGGGCATCGAAGAAGGAGAAGAGGTGCAAGCGAAAGGAATGCGTAATATATTCAACAAAATAATAACGGAAAATTTCCCAAATCTAGAGAAAGATATTCCCATACAAATGCAAGAGGCCTCCAGGACACCAAACAGACCAGATCAAAATAGAACTACTCCACGACATATCATCATTAAAACAACAAGTTCAGAAACTAAGGAAAGAATATTGAAGGCTGTAAGAGAGAAAAAACAAGTAACATACAAAGGTAAACCCATCAAAATCACAGCAGACTTCTCAACAGAAATATTAAAAGCAGGAAGAGCGTGGGGTGAGATCTTCCGGGCACTGAATGAAAATAACTTCAACCCCAGGATACTCTACCCAGCAAAGCTATCATTCAAAATAGATGGAGCAATAAAAGTCTTCCATGATAAGCAGAAACTAAAAGAATATGTGACCACAAAGCCACCATTACAAAAGATTCTGCAAGGGATCCTGCACAAAGAAAGTGACACCCAACTTAACCATGAAAAGGCAGGCAGCACCAAACCACAGGATAAGAAAAAGCAAGACAGTAGAGAGTAACATCTAGTTAGGTACACACAATCAAACCTTCAAACAACTAAGATAACTAAATGGCAGGAATCACCACATACCTATCAGTACGAACACTTAATGTTAATGGACTTAATTCACCCATCAAAAGACACTGTATGACAAAATGGATTAAAAAAGAAGATCCAACAATTTGTTGCTTACAGGAGACTCATCTCACCAACAGAAATAAGCATATGCTTAGGATGAAAGGCTGGAAGATTTACCAAGCCAATGGCCCCCGAAAACAAGCAGGAGTAGCAATACTTATCTCTCACAAAGTAGACTTCAAACCCACATTGATCAAACGAGATAAAGAAGGACATTCCATACTAATAAAAGGGGAAATAGACCAAAAGGAAATAATAATCATTAATCTGTACGCACTTTTGTTCTACTTTATGCATCCCCTTTGATGAGACAACTACAGGACAACAACTGAGGCACCAACTCCAGGACTGGAGATTGAGACGGACATCCAAATTATTAAGACTGAAATTGCATTGCATATAAACTTGGAAGTTTTTTGGTTTTTTTTTTTTTTAATTTTCTATTTTCCATTTTATTTTAATTCATTTTTATAAATAGATATTAATTTCATATACTTATTTTTTATTTTTTTATCTTTGATTTTCAATCATCTCTCTGTCTCTCTATTGTCTGTTCAGCTTACTGTCGATTAGTACACTAACACTCCCTGTTTATACCTTTGAAACTCTCTTGTCTGATACCTTGTTCTGCTTTCTCCCTCTTGTCTGTATATTTGTTTTCCCCTTTTCTTTAACTTCTTGCTTTCCATCTCAGCTCACTCTTCCATTCTCAATATTACCATTGTTATTATTACAAGCTAGAAAATACTTAATTACACACAGTACAGGGACAGTAACAACACCAAGGACAATGACAGGAAGACAGAAAAAACAAGGAAACCAGTTTCCCCACAGCAAAAAATTAGTACAGGAACCAGAGGGGAATGAAGAGAACAGAAACTCAGATCCAGACTCCAACAAAATGAAGATAAACTATGCCAAAGGACCCAATCAAGCCCACAAGAATAATTTAAAAGAAGACATACTACAAGTACTCAATGAGAATTTTATAGAGATGATACTGGATAGGGTCAACCAAAATGTACAGGAGACACTCAAGAAATTCCAAGACAATAAAAATAGAGAATATGAAAAAGCAAAACAAGAAATAAAGGAAACCATAGAAGCACTGTATAAACACCAAAGTGGAAGAGAGAACACAATGAATAAATGGATAAATGAACTCAGGACAAAAATAGACAACAATAAAGAAGAAAACAGCCAGGATATGGAAAACCTCAGAAAAAAGAACGAAACAGAACTGCAAAACAAAATGGAAGGCCAATCCAGCAGAATAGAACAAACAGAAGACAGAATCTCAGAACTTGAAGATGAAATGGTAATTAAAGGAAAAACTGAAGAACTGTTAATTAAACAACTCAAGACCTGTGAAAAAAAAATGCAAGAACTCACTGACTCCATCAAAAGACCGAACTTGAGAATCATGGGCATCGAAGAAGGAGAAGAGGTGCAAGCGAAAGGAATGCGTAATATATTCAAAAAATAATAACGGAAAATTTCCCAAATCTAGAGAAAGAGATTCCCATACAAATGCAAGAGGCCTCCAGGACACCAAACAGACCAGATCAAAATAGAACTACTCCACGACATATCATCATTAAAACAACAAGTTCAGAAACTAAGGAAAGAATATTGAAGGCTGTAAGAGAGAAAAAACAAGTAACATACAAAGGTAAACCCATCAAAATCACAGCAGACTTCTCAACAGAAATATTAAAAGCAAGAAGAGCGTGGGGTGAGATCTTCCGGGCACTGAATGAAAATACCTTCAACCCCAGGATACTCTACCCAGCAAAGCTATCATTCAAAATAGATGGAGCAATAAAAGTCTTCCATGATAAGCAGAAACTAAAAGAATATGTGACCACAAAGCCACCATTACAAAAGATTCTGCAAGGGATCCTGCACACAGAAAGTGACACCCAACTTAACCATGAAAAGGCAGGCAGCACCAAACCACAGGATAAGAAAAAGCAAGACAGTAGAGAGTAACATCAAGTTAGGTACACACAATCAAACCTTCAAACAACTAAGATAACTAAATGGCAGGAATCACCACATACCTATCAGTACTAACACTTAATGTTAATGGACTTAATTCACCCATCAAAAGACACTGCTTGACAAAATGGATTAAAAAAGAAGATCCAACAATTTGTTGCTTACAGGAGACTCGTCTCACCGACAGAAATAAGCATATGCTTAGGATGAAAGGCTGGAAGATTTACCAAGCCAATGGCCCCCGAAAACAAGCAGGAGTAGCAATACTTATCTCTGACAAAGTAGACTTCAAACCCACATTGATCAAACGAGATAAAGAAGGACATTCCATACTAATAAAAGGGGAAATAGACCAAAAGGAAATAATAATCATCAATCTGTACGCACTTTTGTTCTACGTTATGCATCCCCTTTGATGAGACAACTACAGGACAACATCTGAGGCACCAACTCCAGGACTGGAGATTGAGACGGACATCCAAATTATTAAGAATGAAATTGCATTGCATATAAACTTGGAAGTTTTTTGGTTTTTTTTTTTTTTTTAATTTTCTATTTTCCATTTTATTTTAATTCATTTTTATAAATAGATATTAATTTCATATACTTATTTTTTATTTTTTTATCTTTGATTTTCAATCCTCTCTCTCTCTATTGTCTGTTCAGCTTACTGTCGATTAGTACACTAACACTCCCTGTTTATACCTTTGAAACTCTCTTGTCTGATACCTTGTTCTGCTTTCTCCCTCTTGTCTGAATATTTGTTTTCCCCTTTTCTTTAACTTCTTGCTTTCCATCTCAGCTCACTCTTCCATTCTCAATATTACCATTGTTATTATTACAAGCTAGAAAATACTTAATTACACACAGTACAGGGACAGTAACAACACCAAGGACAATGACAGGAAGACAGAAAAAACAAGGAAACCAGTTTCCCCACAGCAAAAAATTAGTACAGGAACCAGAGGGGAATGAAGAGAACAGAAACTCAGATCCAGACTCCAACAAAATGAAGATAAACTATGCCAAAGGACCCAATGAAGCCCACAAGAATAATTTAAAAGAAGACATACTACAAGTACTCAATGAGAATTTTATAGAGATGATACTGCATAGGGTCAACCAAAATGTACAGGAGACACTCAAGAAATTCCAAGACAATAAAAATAGAGAATTTGAAAAAGCAAAACAAGAAATAAAGGAAACCATAGAAGCACTGTATAAACACCAAAGTGGAAGAGAGAACACAATGAATAAATGGATAAATGAACTCAGGACAAAAATAGACAACAATAAAGAAGAAAACAGCCAGGATATGGAAAACCTCAGAAAAAAGAACGAAACAGAACTGCAAAACAAAATGGAAGGCCAATCCAGCAGAATAGAACAAACAGAAGACAGAATCTCAGAACTTGAAGATGAAATGGTAATTAAAGGAAAAACTGAAGAACTGTTAATTCAACAACTCAAGACCTGTGAAAAGAAAATGCAAGAACTCACTGACTCCATCAAAAGACCAAACTTGAGAATCATGGGCATCGAAGAAGGAGAAGAGGTGCAAGCGAAAGGAAGGCGTAATATATTCAACAAAATAATAACGGAAAATTTCCCAAATCTAGAGAAAGATATTCCCATACAAATGCAAGAGGCCTCCAGGACACCAAACAGACCAGATCAAAATAGAACTACTCCACGACATATCATCATTAAAACAACAAGTTCAGAAACTAAGGAAAGAATATTGAAGGCTGTAAGAGAGAAAAAACAAGTAACATACAAAGGTAAACCCATCAAAATCAAAGCAGACTTCTCAACAGAAATATTAAAAGCAAGAAGAGCGTGGGGTGAGATCTTCCGGGCACTGAATGAAAATAACTTCAACCCCAGGATACTCTACCCAGCAAAGCTATCATTCAAAATAGATGGAGCAATAAAAGTCTTCCATGATAAGCAGAAACTAAAAGAATATGTGACCACAAAGCCACCATTACAAAAGATTCTGCAAGGGATCCTGCACACAGAAAGTGACACCCAACTTAACCATGAAAAGGCAGGCAGCACCAAACCACAGGATAAGAAAAAGCAAGACAGTAGAGAGTAACATCAAGTTAGGTACACACAATCAAACCTTCAAACAACTAAGATAACTAAATGGCAGGAATCACCACATACCTATCAGTACGAACACTTAATGTTAATGGACTTAATTCACCCATCAAAAGACACTGTTTGACAAAATGGATTAAAAAAGAAGATCCAACAATTTGTTGCTTACAGTAGACTCATCTCACCGACAGAAACAAGCATATGCTTAGGATGAAAGGCTGGAAGATTTACCAAGCCAATGGCCCCCGAAAACAAGCAGGAGTAGCAATACTTATCTCTGACAAAGTAGACTTCAAACCCACATTGATCAAACGAGATAAAGAAGGACATTCCATACTAATAAAAGGGGAAATAGACCAAAAGGAAATAATAATCATCAATCTGTACGCACTTTTGTTCTACTTTATGCATCCCCTTTGATGAGACAACTACAGGACAACATCTGAGGCACCAACTCCAGGACTGGAGATTGAGACGGACATCCAAATTATTAAGACTGAAAGTGCATTGCATATAAACTTGGAAGTATTTTGGGTTTTTTTTTTTTAATTTTCTATTTTCCATTTTATTTTAATTCATTTTTATAAATAGATATTAATTTCATATACTTATTTTTTATTTTTTTTATCTTTGATTTTCAATCCTCTCTCTGTCTCTCTATTGTCTGTTCAGCTTACTGTCGATTAGTACACTAACACTCCCTGTTTATACCTTTGAAACTCTCTTGTCTGATACCTTGTTCTGCTTTCTCCCTCTTGTCTGAATATTTGTTTTCCCCTTTTCTTTAACTTCTTGCTTTCCATCTCAGCTCACTCTTCCATTCTCAATATTACCATTGTTATTATTACAAGCTAGAAAATACTTAATTACACACAGTACAGGGACAGTAACAACACCAAGGACAATGACAGGAAGACAGAAAAAACAAGGAAACCAGTTTCCCCACAGCAAAAAATTAGTACAGGAACCAGAGGGGAATGAAGAGAACAGAAACTCAGATCCAGACTCCAACAAAATGAAGATAAACTATGCCAAAGGACCCAATGAAGCCCACAAGAATAATTTAAAAGAAGACATACTACAAGTACTCAATGAGAATTTTATAGAGATGATACTGCATAGGGTCAACCAAAATGTACAGGAGACACTCAAGAAATTCCAAGACAATAAAAATAGAGAATTTGAAAAAGCAAAACAAGAAATAAAGGAAACCATAGAAGCACTGTATAAACACCAAAGTGGAAGAGAGAACACAATGAATAAATGGATAAATGAACTCAGGACAAAAATAGACAACAATAAAGAAGAAAACAGCCAGGATATGGAAAACCTCAGAAAAAAGAACGAAACAGAACTGCAAAACAAAATGGAAGGCCAATCCAGCAGAATAGAACAAACAGAAGACAGAATCTCAGAACTTGAAGATGAAATGGTAATTAAAGGAAAAACTGAAGAACTGTTAATTCAACAACTCAAGACCTGTGAAAAGAAAATGCAAGAACTCACTGACTCCATCAAAAGACCAAACTTGAGAATCATGGGCATCGAAGAAGGAGAAGAGGTGCAAGCGAAAGGAAGGCGTAATATATTCAACAAAATAATAACGGAAAATTTCCCAAATCTAGAGAAAGATATTCCCATACAAATGCAAGAGGCCTCCAGGACACCAAACAGACCAGATCAAAATAGAACTACTCCACGACATATCATCATTAAAACAACAAGTTCAGAAACTAAGGAAAGAATATTGAAGGCTGTAAGAGAGAAAAAACAAGTAACATACAAAGGTAAACCCATCAAAATCAAAGCAGACTTCTCAACAGAAATATTAAAAGCAAGAAGAGCGTGGGGTGAGATCTTCCGGGCACTGAATGAAAATAACTTCAACCCCAGGATACTCTACCCAGCAAAGCTATCATTCAAAATAGATGGAGCAATAAAAGTCTTCCATGATAAGCAGAAACTAAAAGAATATGTGACCACAAAGCCACCATTACAAAAGATTCTGCAAGGGATCCTGCACACAGAAAGTGACACCCAACTTAACCATGAAAAGGCAGGCAGCACCAAACCACAGGATAAGAAAAAGCAAGACAGTAGAGAGTAACATCTAGTTAGGTACACACAATCAAACCTTCAAACAACTAAGATAACTAAATGGCAGGAATCACCACATACCTATCAGTACTAACACTTAATGTTAATGGACTTAATTCACCCATCAAAAGACACTGTTTGACAAAATGGATTAAAAAAGAAGATCCAACAATTTGTTGCTTACAGGAGACTCATCTCACCGACAGAAATAAGCATATGCTTAGGATGAAAGGCTGGAAGATTTACCAAGCCAATGGCCCCCGAAAACAAGCAGGAGTAGCAATACTTATCTCTGACAAAGTAGACTTCAAACCCACATTGATCAAACGAGATAAAGAAGGACATTCCATACTAATAAAAGGGGAAATAGACCAAAAGGAAATAATAATCATCAATCTGTACGCACTTTTGTTCTACTTTATGCATCCCCTTTGATGAGACAGCTACAGGACAACATCTGAGACACCAACTCCAGGACTGGAGATTGAGACGGACATCCAAATTATTAAGACTGAAATTGCATTGCATATAAACTTGGAAGTTTTTTGGTTTTTTTTTTTTTAATTTTCTATTTTCCATTTTATTTTAATTCATTTTTATAAATAGATATTAATTTCATATACTTATTTTTTATTTTTTTTATCTTTGATTTTCAATCCTCTCTCTGTCTCTCTATTGTCTGTTCAGCTTACTGTCGATTAGTACACTAACACTCCCTGTTTATACCTTTGAAACTCTCTTGTCTGATACCTTGTTCTGCTTTCTCCCTCATGTCTGTATATTTGTTTTCCCCTTTTCTTTAACTTCTTGCTTTCCATCTCAGCTCACTCTTCCATTCTCAATATTACCATTGTTATTATTACAAGCTAGAAAATACTTAATTACACACAGTACAGGGACAGTAACAACACCAAGGACAATGACAGGAAGACAGAAAAAACAAGGAAACCAGTTTCCCCACAGCAAAAAATTAGTACAGGAACCAGAGGGGAATGAAGAGAACAGAAACTCAGATCCAGACTCCAACAAAATGAAGATAAACTATGCCAAAGGACCCAATCAAGCCCACAAGAATAATTTAAAAGAAGACATACTACAAGTACTCAATGAGAATTTTATAGAGATGATACTGGATAGGGTCAACCAAAATGTACAGGAGACACTCAAGAAATTCCAAGACAATAAAAATAGAGAATTTGAAAAAGCAAAACAAGAAATAAAGGAAACCATAGAAGCACTGTATAAACACCAAAGTGGAAGAGAGAACACAATGAATAAATGGATAAATGAACTCAGGACAAAAATAGACAACAATAAAGAAGAAAACAGCCAGGATATGGAAAACCTCAGAAAAAAGAACGAAACAGAACTGCAAAACAAAATGGAAGGCCAATCCAGCAGAATAGAACAAACAGAAGACAGAATCTCAGAACTTGAAGATGAAATGGTAATTAAAGGAAAAACTGAAGAACTGTTAATTAAACAACTCAAGACCTGTGAAAAGAAAATGCAAGAACTCACTGACTCCATCAAAAGACCAAACTTGAGAATCATGGGCATCGAAGAAGGAGAAGAGGTGCAAGCGAAAGGAAGGCGTAATATATTCAACAAAATAATAACGGAAAATTTCCCAAATCTAGAGAAAGATATTCCCATACAAATGCAAGAGGCCTCCAGGACACCAAACAGACCAGATCAAAATAGAACTACTCCACGACATATCATCATTAAAACAACAAGTTCAGAAACTAAGGAAAGAATATTGAAGGCTGTAAGAGAGAAAAAACAAGTAACATACAAAGGTAAACCCATCAAAATCACAGCAGACTTCTCAACAGAAATATTAAAAGCAAGAAGAGCGTGGGGTGAGATCTTCCGGGCACTGAATGAAAATAACTTCAACCCCAGGATACTCTACCCAGCAAAGCTATCATTCAAAATAGATGGAGCAATAAAAGTCTTCCATGATAAGCAGAAACTAAAAGAATATGTGACCACAAAGCCACCATTACAAAAGATTCTGCAAGGGATCCTGCACACAGAAAGTGACACCCAACTTAACCATGAAAAGGCAGGCAGCACCAAACCACAGGATAAGAAAAAGCAAGACAGTAGAGAGTAACATCAAGTTAGGTACACACAATCAAACCTTCAAACAACTAAGATAACTAAATGGCAGGAATCACCACATACCTATCAGTACGAACACTTAATGTTAATGGACTTAATTCACCCATCAAAAGACACTGTTTGACAAAATGGATTAAAAAAGAAGATCCAACAATTTGTTGCTTACAGTAGACTCATCTCACCGACAGAAACAAGCATATGCTTAGGATGAAAGGCTGGAAGATTTACCAAGCCAATGGCCCCCGAAAACAAGCAGGAGTAGCAATACTTATCTCTGACAAAGTAGACTTCAAACCCACATTGATCAAACGAGATAAAGAAGGACATTCCATACTAATAAAAGGGGAAATAGACCAAAAGGAAATAATAATCATCAATCTGTACGCACTTTTGTTCTACTTTATGCATCCCCTTTGATGAGACAACTACAGGACAACATCTGAGGCACCAACTCCAGGACTGGAGATTGAGACGGACATCCAAATTATTAAGACTGAAAGTGCATTGCATATAAACTTGGAAGTATTTTGGGTTTTTTTTTTTTAATTTTCTATTTTCCATTTTATTTTAATTCATTTTTATAAATAGATATTAATTTCATATACTTATTTTTTATTTTTTTTATCTTTGATTTTCAATCCTCTCTCTGTCTCTCTATTGTCTGTTCAGCTTACTGTCGATTAGTACACTAACACTCCCTGTTTATACCTTTGAAACTCTCTTGTCTGATACCTTGTTCTGCTTTCTCCCTCTTGTCTGAATATTTGTTTTCCCCTTTTCTTTAACTTCTTGCTTTCCATCTCAGCTCACTCTTCCATTCTCAATATTACCATTGTTATTATTACAAGCTAGAAAATACTTAATTACACACAGTACAGGGACAGTAACAACACCAAGGACAATGACAGGAAGACAGAAAAAACAAGGAAACCAGTTTCCCCACAGCAAAAAATTAGTACAGGAACCAGAGGGGAATGAAGAGAACAGAAACTCAGATCCAGACTCCAACAAAATGAAGATAAACTATGCCAAAGGACCCAATGAAGCCCACAAGAATAATTTAAAAGAAGACATACTACAAGTACTCAATGAGAATTTTATAGAGATGATACTGCATAGGGTCAACCAAAATGTACAGGAGACACTCAAGAAATTCCAAGACAATAAAAATAGAGAATTTGAAAAAGCAAAACAAGAAATAAAGGAAACCATAGAAGCACTGTATAAACACCAAAGTGGAAGAGAGAACACAATGAATAAATGGATAAATGAACTCAGGACAAAAATAGACAACAATAAAGAAGAAAACAGCCAGGATATGGAAAACCTCAGAAAAAAGAACGAAACAGAACTGCAAAACAAAATGGAAGGCCAATCCAGCAGAATAGAACAAACAGAAGACAGAATCTCAGAACTTGAAGATGAAATGGTAATTAAAGGAAAAACTGAAGAACTGTTAATTCAACAACTCAAGACCTGTGAAAAGAAAATGCAAGAACTCACTGACTCCATCAAAAGACCAAACTTGAGAATCATGGGCATCGAAGAAGGAGAAGAGGTGCAAGCGAAAGGAAGGCGTAATATATTCAACAAAATAATAACGGAAAATTTCCCAAATCTAGAGAAAGATATTCCCATACAAATGCAAGAGGCCTCCAGGACACCAAACAGACCAGATCAAAATAGAACTACTCCACGACATATCATCATTAAAACAACAAGTTCAGAAACTAAGGAAAGAATATTGAAGGCTGTAAGAGAGAAAAAACAAGTAACATACAAAGGTAAACCCATCAAAATCAAAGCAGACTTCTCAACAGAAATATTAAAAGCAAGAAGAGCGTGGGGTGAGATCTTCCGGGCACTGAATGAAAATAACTTCAACCCCAGGATACTCTACCCAGCAAAGCTATCATTCAAAATAGATGGAGCAATAAAAGTCTTCCATGATAAGCAGAAACTAAAAGAATATGTGACCACAAAGCCACCATTACAAAAGATTCTGCAAGGGATCCTGCACACAGAAAGTGACACCCAACTTAACCATGAAAAGGCAGGCAGCACCAAACCACAGGATAAGAAAAAGCAAGACAGTAGAGAGTAACATCTAGTTAGGTACACACAATCAAACCTTCAAACAACTAAGATAACTAAATGGCAGGAATCACCACATACCTATCAGTACGAACACTTAATGTTAATGGACTTAATTCACCCATCAAAAGACACTGTTTGACAAAATGGATTAAAAAAGAAGATCCAACAATTTGTTGCTTACAGGAGACTCATCTCACCGACAGAAATAAGCATATGCTTAGGATGAAAGGCTGGAAGATTTACCAAGCCAATGGCCCCCGAAAACAAGCAGGAGTAGCAATACTTATCTCTGACAAAGTAGACTTCAAACCCACATTGATCAAACGAGATAAAGAAGGACATTCCATACTAATAAAAGGGGAAATAGACCAAAAGGAAATAATAATCATCAATCTGTACGCACTTTTGTTCTACTTTATGCATCCCCTTTGATGAGACAGCTACAGGACAACATCTGAGACACCAACTCCAGGACTGGAGATTGAGACGGACATCCAAATTATTAAGACTGAAATTGCATTGCATATAAACTTGGAAGTTTTTTGGTTTTTTTTTTTTTAATTTTCTATTTTCCATTTTATTTTAATTCATTTTTATAAATAGATATTAATTTCATATACTTATTTTTTATTTTTTTTATCTTTGATTTTCAATCCTCTCTCTGTCTCTCTATTGTCTGTTCAGCTTACTGTCGATTAGTACACTAACACTCCCTGTTTATACCTTTGAAACTCTCTTGTCTGATACCTTGTTCTGCTTTCTCCCTCATGTCTGTATATTTGTTTTCCCCTTTTCTTTAACTTCTTGCTTTCCATCTCAGCTCACTCTTCCATTCTCAATATTACCATTGTTATTATTACAAGCTAGAAAATACTTAATTACACACAGTACAGGGACAGTAACAACACCAAGGACAATGACAGGAAGACAGAAAAAACAAGGAAACCAGTTTCCCCACAGCAAAAAATTAGTACAGGAACCAGAGGGGAATGAAGAGAACAGAAACTCAGATCCAGACTCCAACAAAATGAAGATAAACTATGCCAAAGGACCCAATCAAGCCCACAAGAATAATTTAAAAGAAGACATACTACAAGTACTCAATGAGAATTTTATAGAGATGATACTGGATAGGGTCAACCAAAATGTACAGGAGACACTCAAGAAATTCCAAGACAATAAAAATAGAGAATTTGAAAAAGCAAAACAAGAAATAAAGGAAACCATAGAAGCACTGTATAAACACCAAAGTGGAAGAGAGAACACAATGAATAAATGGATAAATGAACTCAGGACAAAAATAGACAACAATAAAGAAGAAAACAGCCAGGATATGGAAAACCTCAGAAAAAAGAACGAAACAGAACTGCAAAACAAAATGGAAGGCCAATCCAGCAGAATAGAACAAACAGAAGACAGAATCTCAGAACTTGAAGATGAAATGGTAATTAAAGGAAAAACTGAAGAACTGTTAATTAAACAACTCAAGACCTGTGAAAAGAAAATGCAAGAACTCACTGACTCCATCAAAAGACCAAACTTGAGAATCATGGGCATCGAAGAAGGAGAAGAGGTGCAAGCGAAAGGAAGGCGTAATATATTCAACAAAATAATAACGGAAAATTTCCCAAATCTAGAGAAAGATATTCCCATACAAATGCAAGAGGCCTCCAGGACACCAAACAGACCAGATCAAAATAGAACTACTCCACGACATATCATCATTAAAACAACAAGTTCAGAAACTAAGGAAAGAATATTGAAGGCTGTAAGAGAGAAAAAACAAGTAACATACAAAGGTAAACCCATCAAAATCACAGCAGACTTCTCAACAGAAATATTAAAAGCAAGAAGAGCGTGGGGTGAGATCTTCCGGGCACTGAATGAAAATAACTTCAACCCCAGGATACTCTACCCAGCAAAGCTATCATTCAAAATAGATGGAGCAATAAAAGTCTTCCATGATAAGCAGAAACTAAAAGAATATGTGACCACAAAGCCACCATTACAAAAGATTCTGCAAGGGATCCTGCACACAGAAAGTGACACCCAACTTAACCATGAAAAGGCAGGCAGCACCAAACCACAGGATAAGAAAAAGCAAGACAGTAGAGAGTAACATCAAGTTAGGTACACACAATCAAACCTTCAAACAAATAAGATAACTAAATGGCAGGAATCACCACATACCTATCAGTACTAACACTTAATGTTAATGGACTTAATTCACCCATCAAAAGACACTGTTTGACAAAATGGATTAAAAAAGAAGATCCAACAATTTGTTGCTTACAGGAGACTCGTCTCACCGACACAAATAAGCATATGCTTAGGATGAAAGGCTGGAAGATTTACCAAGCCAATGGCCCCCGAAAACAAGCAGGAGTAGCAATACTTATCTCTGACAAAGTAGACTTCAAACCCACATTGATCAAACGAGATAAAGAAGGACATTCCATACTAATAAAAGGGGAAATAGACCAAAAGGAAATAATAATCATCAATCTGTACGCACTTTTGTTCTACTTTATGCATCCCCTTTGATGAGACAACTACAGGACAACATCTGAGGCACCAACTCCAGGACTGGAGATTGAGACGGACATCCAAATTATTAAGACTGAAAGTGCATTGCATATAAACTTGGAAGTTTTTTGGGTTTTTTTTTTTTAATTTTCTATTTTCCATTTTATTTTAATTCATTTTTATAAATAGATATTAATTTCATATACTTATTTTTTATTTTTTTTATCTTTGATTTTCAATCCTCTCTCTGTCTCTCTATTGTCTGTTCAGCTTACTGTCGATTAGTACACTAACACTCCCTGTTTATACCTTTGAAACTCTCTTGTCTGATACCTTGTTCTGCTTTCTCCCTCTTGTCTGAATATTTGTTTTCCCCTTTTCTTTAACTTCTTGCTTTCCATCTCAGCTCACTCTTCCATTCTCAATATTACCATTGTTATTATTACAAGCTAGAAAATACTTAATTACACACAGTACAGGGACAGTAACAACACCAAGGACAATGACAGGAAGACAGAAAAAACAAGGAAACCAGTTTCCCCACAGCAAAAAATTAGTACAGGAACCAGAGGGGAATGAAGAGAACAGAAACTCAGATCCAGACTCCAACAAAATGAAGATAAACTATGCCAAAGGACCCAATGAAGCCCACAAGAATAATTTAAAAGAAGACATACTACAAGTACTCAATGAGAATTTTATAGAGATGATACTGCATAGGGTCAACCAAAATGTACAGGAGACACTCAAGAAATTCCAAGACAATAAAAATAGAGAATTTGAAAAAGCAAAACAAGAAATAAAGGAAACCATAGAAGCACTGTATAAACACCAAAGTGGAAGAGAGAACACAATGAATAAATGGATAAATGAACTCAGGACAAAAATAGACAACAATAAAGAAGAAAACAGCCAGGATATGGAAAACCTCAGAAAAAAGAACGAAACAGAACTGCAAAACAAAATGGAAGGCCAATCCAGCAGAATAGAACAAACAGAAGACAGAATCTCAGAACTTGAAGATGAAATGGTAATTAAAGGAAAAACTGAAGAACTGTTAATTCAACAACTCAAGACCTGTGAAAAGAAAATGCAAGAACTCACTGACTCCATCAAAAGACCAAACTTGAGAATCATGGGCATCGAAGAAGGAGAAGAGGTGCAAGCGAAAGGAAGGCGTAATATATTCAACAAAATAATAACGGAAAATTTCCCAAATCTAGAGAAAGATATTCCCATACAAATGCAAGAGGCCTCCAGGACACCAAACAGACCAGATCAAAATAGAACTACTCCACGACATATCATCATTAAAACAACAAGTTCAGAAACTAAGGAAAGAATATTGAAGGCTGTAAGAGAGAAAAAACAAGTAACATACAAAGGTAAACCCATCAAAATCAAAGCAGACTTCTCAACAGAAATATTAAAAGCAAGAAGAGCGTGGGGTGAGATCTTCCGGGCACTGAATGAAAATAACTTCAACCCCAGGATACTCTACCCAGCAAAGCTATCATTCAAAATAGATGGAGCAATAAAAGTCTTCCATGATAAGCAGAAACTAAAAGAATATGTGACCACAAAGCCACCATTACAAAAGATTCTGCAAGGGATCCTGCACACAGAAAGTGACACCCAACTTAACCATGAAAAGGCAGGCAGCACCAAACCACAGGATAAGAAAAAGCAAGACAGTAGAGAGTAACATCTAGTTAGGTACACACAATCAAACCTTCAAACAACTAAGATAACTAAATGGCAGGAATCACCACATACCTATCAGTACGAACACTTAATGTTAATGGACTTAATTCACCCATCAAAAGACACTGTTTGACAAAATGGATTAAAAAAGAAGATCCAACAATTTGTTGCTTACAGGAGACTCATCTCACCGACAGAAATAAGCATATGCTTAGGATGAAAGGCTGGAAGATTTACCAAGCCAATGGCCCCCGAAAACAAGCAGGAGTAGCAATACTTATCTCTGACAAAGTAGACTTCAAACCCACATTGATCAAACGAGATAAAGAAGGACATTCCATACTAATAAAAGGGGAAATAGACCAAAAGGAAATAATAATCATCAATCTGTACGCACTTTTGTTCTACTTTATGCATCCCCTTTGATGAGACAGCTACAGGACAACATCTGAGGCACCAACTCCAGGACTGGAGATTGAGACGGACATCCAAATTATTAAGACTGAAATTGCATTGCATATAAACTTGGAAGTTTTTTGGTTTTTTTTTTTTTAATTTTCTATTTTCCATTTTATTTTAATTCATTTTTATAAATAGATATTAATTTCATATACTTATTTTTTATTTTTTTTATCTTTGATTTTCAATCCTCTCTCTGTCTCTCTATTGTCTGTTCAGCTTACTGTCGATTAGTACACTAACACTCCCTGTTTATACCTTTGAAACTCTCTTGTCTGATACCTTGTTCTGCTTTCTCCCTCTTGTCTGTATATTTGTTTTCCCCTTTTCTTTAACTTCTTGCTTTCCATCTCAGCTCACTCTTCCATTCTCAATATTACCATTGTTATTATTACAAGCTAGAAAATACTTAATTACACACAGTACAGGGACAGTAACAACACCAAGGACAATGACAGGAAGACAGAAAAAACAAGGAAACCAGTTTCCCCACAGCAAAAAATTAGTACAGGAACCAGAGGGGAATGAAGAGAACAGAAACTCAGATCCAGACTCCAACAAAATGAAGATAAACTATGCCAAAGGACCCAATCAAGCCCACAAGAATAATTTAAAAGAAGACATACTACAAGTACTCAATGAGAATTTTATAGAGATGATACTGGATAGGGTCAACCGAAATGTACAGGAGACACTCAAGAAATTCCAAGACAGTAAAAATAGAGAATTTGAAAAAGCAAAACAAGAAATAAAGGAAACCATAGAAGCACTGTATAAACACCAAAGTGGAAGAGAGAACACAATGAATAAATGGATAAATGAACTCAGGACAAAAATAGACAACAATAAAGAAGAAAACAGCCAGGATATGGAAAACCTCAGAAAAAAGAACGAAACAGAACTGCAAAACAAAATGGAAGGCCAATCCAGCAGAATAGAACAAACAGAAGACAGAATCTCAGAACTTGAAGATGAAATGGTAATTAAAGGAAAAACTGAAGAACTGTTAATTAAACAACTCAAGACCTGTGAAAAGAAAATGCAAGAACTCACTGACTCCATCAAAAGACCAAACTTGAGAATCATGGGCATCGAAGAAGGAGAAGAGGTGCAAGCGAAAGGAATGCGTAATATATTCAACAAAATAATAACGGAAAATTTCCCAAATCTAGAGAAAGATATTCCCATACAAATGCAAGAGGCCTCCAGGACACCAAACAGACCAGATCAAAATAGAACTACTCCACGACATATCATCATTAAAACAACAAGTTCAGAAACTAAGGAAAGAATATTGAAGGCTGTAAGAGAGAAAAAACAAGTAACATACAAAGGTAAACCCATCAAAATCACAGCAGACTTCTCAACAGAAATATTAAAAGCAGGAAGAGCGTGGGGTGAGATCTTCCGGGCACTGAATGAAAATAACTTCAACCCCAGGATACTCTACCCAGCAAAGCTATCATTCAAAATAGATGGAGCAATAAAAGTCTTCCATGATAAGCAGAAACTAAAAGAATATGTGACCACAAAGCCACCATTACAAAAGATTCTGCAAGGGATCCTGCACACAGAAAGTGACACCCAACTTAACCATGAAAAGGCAGGCAGCACCAAACCACAGGATAAGAAAAAGCAAGACAGTAGAGAGTAACATCTAGTTAGGTACACACAATCAAACCTTCAAACAACTAAGATAACTAAATGGCAGGAATCACCACATACCTATCAGTACGAACACTTAATGTTAATGGACTTAATTCACCCATCAAAAGACACTGTATGACAAAATGGATTAAAAAAGAAGATCCAACAATTTGTTGCTTACAGGAGACTCATCTCACCAACAGAAATAAGCATATGCTTAGGATGAAAGGCTGGAAGATTTACCAAGCCAATGGCCCCCGAAAACAAGCAGGAGTAGCAATACTTATCTCTGACAAAGTAGACTTCAAACCCACATTGATCAAACGAGATAAAGAAGGACATTCCATACTAATAAAAGGGGAAATAGACCAAAAGGAAATAATAATCATTAATCTGTACGCACTTTTGTTCTACTTTATGCATCCCCTTTGATGAGACAACTACAGGACAACAACTGAGGCACCAACTCCAGGACTGGAGATTGAGACGGACATCCAAATTATTAAGACTGAAATTGCATTGCATATAAACTTGGAAGTTTTTTGGTTTTTTTTTTTTTTAATTTTCTATTTTCCATTTTATTTTAATTCATTTTTATAAATAGATATTAATTTCATATACTTATTTTTTATTTTTTTATCTTTGATTTTCAATCCTCTCTCTGTCTCTCTATTGTCTGTTCAGCTTACTGTCGATTAGTACACTAACACTCCCTGTTTATACCTTTGAAACTCTCTTGTCTGATACCTTGTTCTGCTTTCTCCCTCTTGTCTGTATATTTGTTTTCCCCTTTTCTTTAACTTCTTGCTTTCCATCTCAGCTCACTCTTCCATTCTCAATATTACCATTGTTATTATTACAAGCTAGAAAATACTTAATTACACACAGTACAGGGACAGTAACAACACCAAGGACAATGACAGGAAGACAGTAAAAACAAGGAAACCAGTTTCCCCACAGCAAAAAATTAGTACAGGAACCAGAGGGGAATGAAGAGAACAGAAACTCAGATCCAGACTCCAACAAAATGAAGATAAACTATGCCAAAGGACCCAATCAAGCCCACAAGAATAATTTAAAAGAAGACATACTACAAGTACTCAATGAGAATTTTATAGAGATGATACTGGATAGGGTCAACCAAAATGTACAGGAGACACTCAAGAAATTCCAAGACAATAAAAATAGAGAATATGAAAAAGCAAAACAAGAAATAAAGGAAACCATAGAAGCACTGTATAAACACCAAAGTGGAAGAGAGAACACAATGAATAAATGGATAAATGAACTCAGGACAAAAATAGACAACAATAAAGAAGAAAACAGCCAGGATATGGAAAACCTCAGAAAAAAGAACGAAACAGAACTGCAAAACAAAATGGAAGGCCAATCCAGCAGAATAGAACAAACAGAAGACAGAATCTCAGAACTTGAAGATGAAATGGTAATTAAAGGAAAAACTGAAGAACTGTTAATTAAACAACTCAAGACCTGTGAAAAGAAAATGCAAGAACTCACTGACTCCATCAAAAGACCGAACTTGAGAATCATGGGCATCGAAGAAGGAGAAGAGGTGCAAGCGAAAGGAATGCGTAATATATTCAAAAAATAATAACGGAAAATTTCCCAAATCTAGAGAAAGAGATTCCCATACAAATGCAAGAGGCCTCCAGGACACCAAACAGACCAGATCAAAATAGAACTACTCCACGACATATCATCATTAAAACAACAAGTTCAGAAACTAAGGAAAGAATATTGAAGGCTGTAAGAGAGAAAAAACAAGTAACATACAAAGGTAAACCCATCAAAATCACAGCAGACTTCTCACAGAAATATTAAAAGCAAGAAGAGCGTGGGGTGAGATCTTCCGGGCACTGAATGAAAATACCTTCAACCCCAGGATACTCTACCCAGCAAAGCTATCATTCAAAATAGATGGAGCAATAAAAGTCTTCCATGATAAGCAGAAACTAAAAGAATATGTGACCACAAAGCCACCATTACAAAAGATTCTGCAAGGGATCCTGCACACAGAAAGTGACACCCAACTTAACCATGAAAAGGCAGGCAGCACCAAACCACAGGATAAGAAAAAGCAAGACAGTAGAGAGTAACATCAAGTTAGGTACACACAATCAAACCTTCAAACAACTAAGATAACTAAATGGCAGGAATCACCACATACCTATCAGTACTAACACTTAATGTTAATGGACTTAATTCACCCATCAAAAGACACTGCTTGACAAAATGGATTAAAAAAGAAGATCCAACAATTTGTTGCTTACAGGAGACTCGTCTCACCGACAGAAATAAGCATATGCTTAGGATGAAAGGCTGGAAGATTTACCAAGCCAATGGCCCCCGAAAACAAGCAGGAGTAGCAATACTTATCTCTGACAAAGTAGACTTCAAACCCACATTGATCAAACGAGATAAAGAAGGACATTCCATACTAATAAAAGGGGAAATAGACCAAAAGGAAATAATAATCATCAATCTGTACGCACTTTTGTTCTACGTTATGCATCCCCTTTGATGAGACAACTACAGGACAACATCTGAGGCACCAACTCCAGGACTGGAGATTGAGACGGACATCCAAATTATTAAGAATGAAATTGCATTGCATATAAACTTGGAAGTTTTTTGGTTTTTTTTTTTTTTTAATTTTCTATTTTCCATTTTATTTTAATTCATTTTTATAAATAGATATTAATTTCATATACTTATTTTTTATTTTTTTATCTTTGATTTTCAATCCTCTCTCTCTCTATTGTCTGTTCAGCTTACTGTCGATTAGTACACTAACACTCCCTGTTTATACCTTTGAAACTCTCTTGTCTGATACCTTGTTCTGCTTTCTCCCTCTTGTCTGAATATTTGTTTTCCCCTTTTCTTTAACTTCTTGCTTTCCATCTCAGCTCACTCTTCCATTCTCAATATTACCATTGTTATTATTACAAGCTAGAAAATACTTAATTACACACAGTACAGGGACAGTAACAACACCAAGGACAATGACAGGAAGACAGAAAAAACAAGGAAACCAGTTTCCCCACAGCAAAAAATTAGTACAGGAACCAGAGGGGAATGAAGAGAACAGAAACTCAGATCCAGACTCCAACAAAATGAAGATAAACTATGCCAAAGGACCCAATGAAGCCCACAAGAATAATTTAAAAGAAGACATACTACAAGTACTCAATGAGAATTTTATAGAGATGATACTGCATAGGGTCAACCAAAATGTACAGGAGACACTCAAGAAATTCCAAGACAATAAAAATAGAGAATTTGAAAAAGCAAAACAAGAAATAAAGGAAACCATAGAAGCACTGTATAAACACCAAAGTGGAAGAGAGAACACAATGAATAAATGGATAAATGAACTCAGGACAAAAATAGACAACAATAAAGAAGAAAACAGCCAGGATATGGAAAACCTCAGAAAAAAGAACGAAACAGAACTGCAAAACAAAATGGAAGGCCAATCCAGCAGAATAGAACAAACAGAAGACAGAATCTCAGAACTTGAAGATGAAATGGTAATTAAAGGAAAAACTGAAGAACTGTTAATTCAACAACTCAAGACCTGTGAAAAGAAAATGCAAGAACTCACTGACTCCATCAAAAGACCAAACTTGAGAATCATGGGCATCGAAGAAGGAGAAGAGGTGCAAGCGAAAGGAAGGCGTAATATATTCAACAAAATAATAACGGAAAATTTCCCAAATCTAGAGAAAGATATTCCCATACAAATGCAAGAGGCCTCCAGGACACCAAACAGACCAGATCAAAATAGAACTACTCCACGACATATCATCATTAAAACAACAAGTTCAGAAACTAAGGAAAGAATATTGAAGGCTGTAAGAGAGAAAAAACAAGTAACATACAAAGGTAAACCCATCAAAATCAAAGCAGACTTCTCAACAGAAATATTAAAAGCAAGAAGAGCGTGGGGTGAGATCTTCCGGGCACTGAATGAAAATAACTTCAACCCCAGGATACTCTACCCAGCAAAGCTATCATTCAAAATAGATGGAGCAATAAAAGTCTTCCATGATAAGCAGAAACTAAAAGAATATGTGACCACAAAGCCACCATTACAAAAGATTCTGCAAGGGATCCTGCACACAGAAAGTGACACCCAACTTAACCATGAAAAGGCAGGCAGCACCAAACCACAGGATAAGAAAAAGCAAGACAGTAGAGAGTAACATCTAGTTAGGTACACACAATCAAACCTTCAAACAACTAAGATAACTAAATGGCAGGAATCACCACATACCTATCAGTACTAACACTTAATGTTAATGGACTTAATTCACCCATCAAAAGACACTGTTTGACAAAATGGATTAAAAAAGAAGATCCAACAATTTGTTGCTTACAGGAGACTCATCTCACCGACAGAAATAAGCATATGCTTAGGATGAAAGGCTGGAAGATTTACCAAGCCAATGGCCCCCGAAAACAAGCAGGAGTAGCAATACTTATCTCTGACAAAGTAGACTTCAAACCCACATTGATCAAACGAGATAAAGAAGGACATTCCATACTAATAAAAGGGGAAATAGACCAAAAGGAAATAATAATCATCAATCTGTACGCACTTTTGTTCTACTTTATGCATCCCCTTTGATGAGACAGCTACAGGACAACATCTGAGGCACCAACTCCAGGACTGGAGATTGAGACGGACATCCAAATTATTAAGACTGAAATTGCAATGCATATAAACTTGGAAGTTTTTTGGTTTTTTTTTTTTAATTTTCTATTTTCCATTTTATTTTAATTCATTTTTATAAATAGATATTAATTTCATATACTTATTTTTTATTTTTTTTATCTTTGATTTTCAATCCTCTCTCTGTCTCTCTATTGTCTGTTCAGCTTACTGTCGATTAGTACACTAACACTCCCTGTTTATACCTTTGAAACTCTCTTGTCTGATACCTTGTTCTGCTTTCTCCCTCTTGTCTGTATATTTGTTTTCCCCTTTTCTTTAACTTCTTGCTTTCCATCTCAGCTCACTCTTCCATTCTCAATATTACCATTGTTATTATTACAAGCTAGAAAATACTTAATTACACACAGTACAGGGACAGTAACAACACCAAGGACAATGACAGGAAGACAGAAAAAACAAGGAAACCAGTTTCCCCACAGCAAAAAATTAGTACAGGAACCAGAGGGGAATGAAGAGAACAGAAACTCAGATCCAGACTCCAACAAAATGAAGATAAACTATGCCAAAGGACCCAATGAAGCCCACAAGAATAATTTAAAAGAAGACATACTACAATACTCAATGAGAATTTTATAGAGATGATACTGGATAGGGTCAACCAAAATGTACAGGAGACACTCAAGAAATTCCAAGACAGTAAAAATAGAGAATTTGAAAAAGCAAAACAAGAAATAAAGGAAACCATAGAAGCACTGTATAAACACCAAAGTGGAAGAGAGAACACAATGAATAAATGGATAAATGAACTCAGGACAAAAATAGACAACAATAAAGAAGAAAACAGCCAGGATATGGAAAACCTCAGAAAAAAGAACGAAACAGAACTGCAAAACAAAATGGAAGGCCAATCCAGCAGAATAGAACAAACAGAAGACAGAATCTCAGAACTTGAAGATGAAATGGTAATTAAAGGAAAAACTGAAGAACTGTTAATTAAACAACTCAAGACCTGTGAAAAGAAAATGCAAGAACTCACTGACTCCATCAAAAGACCAAACTTGAGAATCATGGGCATCGAAGAAGGAGAAGAGGTGCAAGCGAAAGGAATGCGTAATATATTCAACAAAATAATAACGGAAAATTTCCCAAATCTAGAGAAAGATATTCCCATACAAATGCAAGAGGCCTCCAGGACACCAAACAGACCAGATCAAAATAGAACTACTCCACGACATATCATCATTAAAACAACAAGTTCAGAAACTAAGGAAAGAATATTGAAGGCTGTAAGAGAGAAAAAACAAGTAACATACAAAGGTAAACCCATCAAAATCACAGCAGACTTCTCAACAGAAATATTAAAAGCAGGAAGAGCGTGGGGTGAGATCTTCCGGGCACTGAATGAAAATAACTTCAACCCCAGGATACTCTACCCAGCAAAGCTATCATTCAAAATAGATGGAGCAATAAAAGTCTTCCATGATAAGCAGAAACTAAAAGAATATGTGACCACAAAGCCACCATTACAAAAGATTCTGCAAGGGATCCTGCACACAGAAAGTGACACCCAACTTAACCATGAAAAGGCAGGCAGCACCAAACCACAGGATAAGAAAAAGCAAGACAGTAGAGAGTAACATCTAGTTAGGTACACACAATCAAACCTTCAAACAACTAAGATAACTAAATGGCAGGAATCACCACATACCTATCAGTACGAACACTTAATGTTAATGGACTTAATTCACCCATCAAAAGACACTGTATGACAAAATGGATTAAAAAAGAAGATCCAACAATTTGTTGCTTACAGGAGACTCATCTCACCAACAGAAATAAGCATATGCTTAGGATGAAAGGCTGGAAGATTTACCAAGCCAATGGCCCCCGAAAACAAGCAGGAGTAGCAATACTTATCTCTCACAAAGTAGACTTCAAACCCACATTGATCAAACGAGATAAAGAAGGACATTCCATACTAATAAAAGGGGAAATAGACCAAAAGGAAATAATAATCATTAATCTGTACGCACTTTTGTTCTACTTTATGCATCCCCTTTGATGAGACAACTACAGGACAACAACTGAGGCACCAACTCCAGGACTGGAGATTGAGACGGACATCCAAATTATTAAGACTGAAATTGCATTGCATATAAACTTGGAAGTTTTTTGGTTTTTTTTTTTTTTAATTTTCTATTTTCCATTTTATTTTAATTCATTTTTATAAATAGATATTAATTTCATATACTTATTTTTTATTTTTTTATCTTTGATTTTCAATCCTCTCTCTGTCTCTCTATTGTCTGTTCAGCTTACTGTCGATTAGTACACTAACACTCCCTGTTTATACCTTTGAAACTCTCTTGTCTGATACCTTGTTCTGCTTTCTCCCTCTTGTCTGTATATTTGTTTTCCCCTTTTCTTTAACTTCTTGCTTTCCATCTCAGCTCACTCTTCCATTCTCAATATTACCATTGTTATTATTACAAGCTAGAAAATACTTAATTACACACAGTACAGGGACAGTAACAACACCAAGGACAATGACAGGAAGACAGAAAAAACAAGGAAACCAGTTTCCCCACAGCAAAAAATTAGTACAGGAACCAGAGGGGAATGAAGAGAACAGAAACTCAGATCCAGACTCCAACAAAATGAAGATAAACTATGCCAAAGGACCCAATCAAGCCCACAAGAATAATTTAAAAGAAGACATACTACAAGTACTCAATGAGAATTTTATAGAGATGATACTGGATAGGGTCAACCAAAATGTACAGGAGACACTCAAGAAATTCCAAGACAATAAAAATAGAGAATATGAAAAAGCAAAACAAGAAATAAAGGAAACCATAGAAGCACTGTATAAACACCAAAGTGGAAGAGAGAACACAATGAATAAATGGATAAATGAACTCAGGACAAAAATAGACAACAATAAAGAAGAAAACAGCCAGGATATGGAAAACCTCAGAAAAAAGAACGAAACAGAACTGCAAAACAAAATGGAAGGCCAATCCAGCAGAATAGAACAAACAGAAGACAGAATCTCAGAACTTGAAGATGAAATGGTAATTAAAGGAAAAACTGAAGAACTGTTAATTAAACAACTCAAGACCTGTGAAAAGAAAATGCAAGAACTCACTGACTCCATCAAAAGACCGAACTTGAGAATCATGGGCATCGAAGAAGGAGAAGAGGTGCAAGCGAAAGGAATGCGTAATATATTCAAAAAATAATAACGGAAAATTTCCCAAATCTAGAGAAAGAGATTCCCATACAAATGCAAGAGGCCTCCAGGACACCAAACAGACCAGATCAAAATAGAACTACTCCACGACATATCATCATTAAAACAACAAGTTCAGAAACTAAGGAAAGAATATTGAAGGCTGTAAGAGAGAAAAAACAAGTAACATACAAAGGTAAACCCATCAAAATCAAAGCAGACTTCTCAACAGAAATATTAAAAGCAAGAAGAGCGTGGGGTGAGATCTTCCGGGCACTGAATGAAAATAACTTCAACCCCAGGATACTCTACCCAGCAAAGCTATCATTCAAAATAGATGGAGCAATAAAAGTCTTCCATGATAAGCAGAAACTAAAAGAATATGTGACCACAAAGCCACCATTACAAAAGATTCTGCAAGGGATCCTGCACACAGAAAGTGACACCCAACTTAACCATGAAAAGGCAGGCAGCACCAAACCACAGGATAAGAAAAAGCAAGACAGTAGAGAGTAACATCTAGTTAGGTACACACAATCAAACCTTCAAACAACTAAGATAACTAAATGGCAGGAATCACCACATACCTATCAGTACGAACACTTAATGTTAATGGACTTAATTCACCCATCAAAAGACACTGTTTGACAAAATGGATTAAAAAAGAAGATCCAACAATTTGTTGCTTACAGGAGACTCATCTCACCGACAGAAATAAGCATATGCTTAGGATGAAAGGCTGGAAGATTTACCAAGCCAATGGCCCCCGAAAACAAGCAGGAGTAGCAATACTTATCTCTGACAAAGTAGACTTCAAACCCACATTGATCAAACGAGATAAAGAAGGACATTCCATACTAATAAAAGGGGAAATAGACCAAAAGGAAATAATAATCATCAATCTGTACGCACTTTTGTTCTACTTTATGCATCCCCTTTGATGAGACAGCTACAGGACAACATCTGAGGCACCAACTCCAGGACTGGAGATTGAGACGGACATCCAAATTATTAAGACTGAAATTGCATTGCATATAAACTTGGAAGTTTTTTGGTTTTTTTTTTTTAATTTTCTATTTTCCATTTTATTTTAATTCATTTTTATAAATAGATATTAATTTCATATACTTATTTTTTATTTTTTTTATCTTTGATTTTCAATCCTCTCTCTGTCTCTCTATTGTCTGTTCAGCTTACTGTCGATTAGTACACTAACACTCCCTGTTTATACCTTTGAAACTCTCTTGTCTGATACCTTGTTCTGCTTTCTCCCTCTTGTCTGTATATTTGTTTTCCCCTTTTCTTTAACTTCTTGCTTTCCATCTCAGCTCACTCTTCCATTCTCAATATTACCATTGTTATTATTACAAGCTAGAAAATACTTAATTACACACAGTACAGGGACAGTAACAACACCAAGGACAATGACAGGAAGACAGAAAAAACAAGGAAACCAGTTTCCCCACAGCAAAAAATTAGTACAGGAACCAGAGGGGAATGAAGAGAACAGAAACTCAGATCCAGACTCCAACAAAATGAAGATAAACTATGCCAAAGGACCCAATGAAGCCCACAAGAATAATTTAAAAGAAGACATACTACAATACTCAATGAGAATTTTATAGAGATGATACTGGATAGGGTCAACCAAAATGTACAGTAGACACTCAAGAAATTCCAAGACAGTAAAAATAGAGAATTTGAAAAAGCAAAACAAGAAATAAAGGAAACCATAGAAGCACTGTATAAACACCAAAGTGGAAGAGAGAACACAATGAATAAATGGATAAATGAACTCAGGACAAAAATAGACAACAATAAAGAAGAAAACAGCCAGGATATGGAAAACCTCAGAAAAAAGAACGAAACAGAACTGCAAAACAAAATGGAAGGCCAATCCAGCAGAATAGAACAAACAGAAGACAGAATCTCAGAACTTGAAGATGAAATGGTAATTAAAGGAAAAACTGAAGAACTGTTAATTAAACAACTCAAGACCTGTGAAAAGAAAATGCAAGAACTCACTGACTCCATCAAAAGACCAAACTTGAGAATCATGGGCATCGAAGAAGGAGAAGAGGTGCAAGCGAAAGGAATGCGTAATATATTCAACAAAATAATAACGGAAAATTTCCCAAATCTAGAGAAAGATATTCCCATACAAATGCAAGAGGCCTCCAGGACACCAAACAGACCAGATCAAAATAGAACTACTCCACGACATATCATCATTAAAACAACAAGTTCAGAAACTAAGGAAAGAATATTGAAGGCTGTAAGAGAGAAAAAACAAGTAACATACAAAGGTAAACCCATCAAAATCACAGCAGACTTCTCAACAGAAATATTAAAAGCAGGAAGAGCGTGGGGTGAGATCTTCCGGGCACTGAATGAAAATAACTTCAACCCCAGGATACTCTACCCAGCAAAGCTATCATTCAAAATAGATGGAGCAATAAAAGTCTTCCATGATAAGCAGAAACTAAAAGAATATGTGACCACAAAGCCACCATTACAAAAGATTCTGCAAGGGATCCTGCACACAGAAAGTGACACCCAACTTAACCATGAAAAGGCAGGCAGCACCAAACCACAGGATAAGAAAAAGCAAGACAGTAGAGAGTAACATCTAGTTAGGTACACACAATCAAACCTTCAAACAACTAAGATAACTAAATGGCAGGAATCACCACATACCTATCAGTACGAACACTTAATGTTAATGGACTTAATTCACCCATCAAAAGACACTGTATGACAAAATGGATTAAAAAAGAAGATCCAACAATTTGTTGCTTACAGGAGACTCATCTCACCAACAGAAATAAGCATATGCTTAGGATGAAAGGCTGGAAGATTTACCAAGCCAATGGCCCCCGAAAACAAGCAGGAGTAGCAATACTTATCTCTCACAAAGTAGACTTCAAACCCACATTGATCAAACGAGATAAAGAAGGACATTCCATACTAATAAAAGGGGAAATAGACCAAAAGGAAATAATAATCATTAATCTGTACGCACTTTTGTTCTACTTTATGCATCCCCTTTGATGAGACAACTACAGGACAACAACTGAGGCACCAACTCCAGGACTGGAGATTGAGACGGACATCCAAATTATTAAGACTGAAATTGCATTGCATATAAACTTGGAAGTTTTTTGGTTTTTTTTTTTTTTAATTTTCTATTTTCCATTTTATTTTAATTCATTTTTATAAATAGATATTAATTTCATATACTTATTTTTTATTTTTTTATCTTTGATTTTCAATCCTCTCTCTGTCTCTCTATTGTCTGTTCAGCTTACTGTCGATTAGTACACTAACACTCCCTGTTTATACCTTTGAAACTCTCTTGTCTGATACCTTGTTCTGCTTTCTCCCTCTTGTCTGTATATTTGTTTTCCCCTTTTCTTTAACTTCTTGCTTTCCATCTCAGCTCACTCTTCCATTCTCAATATTACCATTGTTATTATTACAAGCTAGAAAATACTTAATTACACACAGTACAGGGACAGTAACAACACCAAGGACAATGACAGGAAGACAGAAAAAACAAGGAAACCAGTTTCCCCACAGCAAAAAATTAGTACAGGAACCAGAGGGGAATGAAGAGAACAGAAACTCAGATCCAGACTCCAACAAAATGAAGATAAACTATGCCAAAGGACCCAATCAAGCCCACAAGAATAATTTAAAAGAAGACATACTACAAGTACTCAATGAGAATTTTATAGAGATGATACTGGATAGGGTCAACCAAAATGTACAGGAGACACTCAAGAAATTCCAAGACAATAAAAATAGAGAATATGAAAAAGCAAAACAAGAAATAAAGGAAACCATAGAAGCACTGTATAAACACCAAAGTGGAAGAGAGAACACAATGAATAAATGGATAAATGAACTCAGGACAAAAATAGACAACAATAAAGAAGAAAACAGCCAGGATATGGAAAACCTCAGAAAAAAGAACGAAACAGAACTGCAAAACAAAATGGAAGGCCAATCCAGCAGAATAGAACAAACAGAAGACAGAATCTCAGAACTTGAAGATGAAATGGTAATTAAAGGAAAAACTGAAGAACTGTTAATTAAACAACTCAAGACCTGTGAAAAGAAAATGCAAGAACTCACTGACTCCATCAAAAGACCGAACTTGAGAATCATGGGCATCGAAGAAGGAGAAGAGGTGCAAGCGAAAGGAATGCGTAATATATTCAAAAAATAATAACGGAAAATTTCCCAAATCTAGAGAAAGAGATTCCCATACAAATGCAAGAGGCCTCCAGGACACCAAACAGACCAGATCAAAATAGAACTACTCCACGACATATCATCATTAAAACAACAAGTTCAGAAACTAAGGAAAGAATATTGAAGGCTGTAAGAGAGAAAAAACAAGTAACATACAAAGGTAAACCCATCAAAATCACAGCAGACTTCTCAACAGAAATATTAAAAGCAAGAAGAGCGTGGGGTGAGATCTTCCGGGCACTGAATGAAAATACCTTCAACCCCAGGATACTCTACCCAGCAAAGCTATCATTCAAAATAGATGGAGCAATAAAAGTCTTCCATGATAAGCAGAAACTAAAAGAATATGTGACCACAAAGCCACCATTACAAAAGATTCTGCAAGGGATCCTGCACACAGAAAGTGACACCCAACTTAACCATGAAAAGGCAGGCAGCACCAAACCACAGGATAAGAAAAAGCAAGACAGTAGAGAGTAACATCAAGTTAGGTACACACAATCAAACCTTCAAACAACTAAGATAACTAAATGGCAGGAATCACCACATACCTATCAGTACTAACACTTAATGTTAATGGACTTAATTCACCCATCAAAAGACACTGCTTGACAAAATGGATTAAAAAAGAAGATCCAACAATTTGTTGCTTACAGGAGACTCGTCTCACCGACAGAAATAAGCATATGCTTAGGATGAAAGGCTGGAAGATTTACCAAGCCAATGGCCCCCGAAAACAAGCAGGAGTAGCAATACTTATCTCTGACAAAGTAGACTTCAAACCCACATTGATCAAACGAGATAAAGAAGGACATTCCATACTAATAAAAGGGGAAATAGACCAAAAGGAAATAATAATCATCAATCTGTACGCACTTTTGTTCTACGTTATGCATCCCCTTTGATGAGACAACTACAGGACAACATCTGAGGCACCAACTCCAGGACTGGAGATTGAGACGGACATCCAAATTATTAAGAATGAAATTGCATTGCATATAAACTTGGAAGTTTTTTGGTTTTTTTTTTTTTTTAATTTTCTATTTTCCATTATATTTTAATTCATTTTTATAAATAGATATTAATTTCATATACTTATTTTTTATTTTTTTATCTTTGATTTTCAATCCTCTCTCTCTCTATTGTCTGTTCAGCTTACTGTCGATTAGTACACTAACACTCCCTGTTTATACCTTTGAAACTCTCTTGTCTGATACCTTGTTCTGCTTTCTCCCTCTTGTCTGAATATTTGTTTTCCCCTTTTCTTTAACTTCTTGCTTTCCATCTCAGCTCACTCTTCCATTCTCAATATTACCATTGTTATTATTACAAGCTAGAAAATACTTAATTACACACAGTACAGGGACAGTAACAACACCAAGGACAATGACAGGAAGACAGAAAAAACAAGGAAACCAGTTTCCCCACAGCAAAAAATTAGTACAGGAACCAGAGGGGAATGAAGAGAACAGAAACTCAGATCCAGACTCCAACAAAATGAAGATAAACTATGCCAAAGGACCCAATGAAGCCCACAAGAATAATTTAAAAGAAGACATACTACAAGTACTCAATGAGAATTTTATAGAGATGATACTGCATAGGGTCAACCAAAATGTACAGGAGACACTCAAGAAATTCCAAGACAATAAAAATAGAGAATTTGAAAAAGCAAAACAAGAAATAAAGGAAACCATAGAAGCACTGTATAAACACCAAAGTGGAAGAGAGAACACAATGAATAAATGGATAAATGAACTCAGGACAAAAATAGACAACAATAAAGAAGAAAACAGCCAGGATATGGAAAACCTCAGAAAAAAGAACGAAACAGAACTGCAAAACAAAATGGAAGGCCAATCCAGCAGAATAGAACAAACAGAAGACAGAATCTCAGAACTTGAAGATGAAATGGTAATTAAAGGAAAAACTGAAGAACTGTTAATTCAACAACTCAAGACCTGTGAAAAGAAAATGCAAGAACTCACTGACTCCATCAAAAGACCAAACTTGAGAATCATGGGCATCGAAGAAGGAGAAGAGGTGCAAGCGAAAGGAAGGCGTAATATATTCAACAAAATAATAACGGAAAATTTCCCAAATCTAGAGAAAGATATTCCCATACAAATGCAAGAGGCCTCCAGGACACCAAACAGACCAGATCAAAATAGAACTACTCCACGACATATCATCATTAAAACAACAAGTTCAGAAACTAAGGAAAGAATATTGAAGGCTGTAAGAGAGAAAAAACAAGTAACATACAAAGGTAAACCCATCAAAATCACAGCAGACTTCTCAACAGAAATATTAAAAGCAAGAAGAGCGTGGGGTGAGATCTTCCGGGCACTGAATGAAAATACCTTCAACCCCAGGATACTCTACCCAGCAAAGCTATCATTCAAAATAGATGGAGCAATAAAAGTCTTCCATGATAAGCAGAAACTAAAAGAATATGTGACCACAAAGCCACCATTACAAAAGATTCTGCAAGGGATCCTGCACACAGAAAGTGACACCCAACTTAACCATGAAAAGGCAGGCAGCACCAAACCACAGGATAAGAAAAAGCAAGACAGTAGAGAGTAACATCAAGTTAGGTACACACAATCAAACCTTCAAACAACTAAGATAACTAAATGGCAGGAATCACCACATACCTATCAGTACGAACACTTAATGTTAATGGACTTAATTCACCCATCAAAAGACACTGTTTGACAAAATGGATTAAAAAAGAAGATCCAACAATTTGTTGCTTACAGGAGACTCGTCTCACCGACACAAATAAGCATATGCTTAGGATGAAAGGCTGGAAGATTTACCAAGCCAATGGCCCCCGAAAACAAGCAGGAGTAGCAATACTTATCTCTGACAAAGTAGACTTCAAACCCACATTGATCAAACGAGATAAAGAAGGACATTCCATACTAATAAAAGGGGAAATAGACCAAAAGGAAATAATAATCATCAATCTGTACGCACTTTTGTTCTACTTTATGCATCCCCTTTGATGAGACAACTACAGGACAACATCTGAGGCACCAACTCCAGGACTGGAGATTGAGACGGACATCCAAATTATTAAGACTGAAATTGCATTGCATATAAACTTGGAAGTTTTTTGGTTTTTTTTTTTTTTAATTTTCTATTTTCCATTTTATTTTAATTCATTTTTATAAATAGATATTAATTTCATATACTTATTTTTTATTTTTTTATCTTTGATTTTCAATCCTCTCTCTGTTTCTCTATTGTCTGTTCAGCTTACTGTCGATTAGTACACTAACACTCCCTGTTTATACCTTTGAAACTCTCTTGTCTGATACCTTGTTCTGCTTTCTCCCTCTTGTCTGTATATTTGTTTTCCCCTTTTCTTTAACTTCTTGCTTTCCATCTCAGCTCACTCTTCCATTCTCAATATTACCATTGTTATTATTACAAGCTAGAAAATACTTAATTACACACAGTACAGGGACAGTAACAACACCAAGGACAATGACAGGAAGACAGAAAAAACAAGGAAACCAGTTTCCCCACAGCAAAAAATTAGTACAGGAACCAGAGGGGAATGAAGAGAACAGAAACTCAGATCCAGACTCCAACAAAATGAAGATAAACTATGCCAAAGGACCCAATGAAGCCCACAAGAATAATTTAAAAGAAGACATACTACAAGTACTCAATGAGAATTTTATAGAGATGATACTGGATAGGGTCAACCAAAATGTACAGGAGACACTCAAGAAATTCCAAGACAATAAAAATAGAGAATTTGAAAAAGCAAAACAAGAAATAAAGGAAACCATAGAAGCACTGTATAAACACCAAAGTGGAAGAGAGAACACAATGAATAAATGGATAAATGAACTCAGGACAAAAATAGACAACAATAAAGAAGAAAACAGCCAGGATATGGAAAACCTCAGAAAAAAGAACGAAACAGAACTGCAAAACAAAATGGAAGGCCAATCCAGCAGAATAGAACAAACAGAAGACAGAATCTCAGAACTTGAAGATGAAATGGTAATTAAAGGAAAAACTGAAGAACTGTTAATTAAACAACTCAAGACCTGTGAAAAGAAAATGCAAGAACTCACTGACTCCATCAAAAGACCAAACTTGAGAATCATGGGCATCGAAGAAGGAGAAGAGGTGCAAGCGAAAGGAATGCGTAATATATTCAACAAAATAATAACGGAAAATTTCCCAAATCTAGAGAAAGAGATTCCCATACAAATGCAAGAGGCCTCCAGGACACCAAACAGACCAGATCAAAATAGAACTACTCCACGACATATCATCATTAAAACAACAAGTTCAGAAACTAAGGAAAGAATATTGAAGGCTGTAAGAGAGAAAAAACAAGTAACATACAAAGGTAAACCCATCAAAATCACAGCAGACTTCTCAACAGAAATATTAAAAGCAAGAAGAGCGTGGGGTGAGATCTTCCGGGCACTGAATGAAAATAACTTCAACCCCAGGATACTCTACCCAGCAAAGCTATCATTCAAAATAGATGGAGCAATAAAAGTCTTCCATGATAAGCAGAAACTAAAAGAATATGTGACCACAAAGCCACCATTACAAAAGATTCTGCAAGGGATCCTGCACACAGAAAGTGACACCCAACTTAACCATGAAAAGGCAGGCAGCACCAAACCACAGGATAAGAAAAAGCAAGACAGTAGAGAGTAACATCAAGTTAGGTACACACAATCAAACCTTCAAACAACTAAGATAACTAAATGGCAGGAATCACCACATACCTATCAGTACGAACACTTAATGTTAATGGACTTAATTCACCCATCAAAAGACACTGTTTGACAAAATGGATTAAAAAAGAAGATCCAACAATTTGTTGCTTACAGTAGACTCATCTCACCGACAGAAACAAGCATATGCTTAGGATGAAAGGCTGGAAGATTTACCAAGCCAATGGCCCCCGAAAACAAGCAGGAGTAGCAATACTTATCTCTGACAAAGTAGACTTCAAACCCACATTGATCAAACGAGATAAAGAAGGACATTCCATACTAATAAAAGGGGAAATAGACCAAAAGGAAATAATAATCATCAATCTGTACGCACTTTTGTTCTACTTTATGCATCCCCTTTGATGAGACAACTACAGGACAACATCTGAGGCACCAACTCCAGGACTGGAGATTGAGACGGACATCCAAATTATTAAGACTGAATTTGCATTGCATATAAACTTGGAAGTTTTTTGGTTTTTTTTTTTTAATTTTCTATTTTCCATTTTATTTTAATTCATTTTTATAAATAGATATTAATTTCATATACTTATTTTTTATTTTTTTATCTTTGATTTTCAATCCTCTCTCTGTCTCTCTATTGTCTGTTCAGCTTACTGTCGATTAGTACACTAACACTCCCTGTTTATACCTTTGAAACTCTCTTGTCTGATACCTTGTTCTGCTTTCTCCCTCTTGTCTGTATATTTGTTTTCCCCTTTTCTTTAACTTCTTGCTTTCCATCTCAGCTCACTCTTCCATTCTCAATATTACCATTGTTATTATTACAAGCTAGAAAATACTTAATTACACACAGTACAGGGACAGTAACAACACCAAGGACAATGACAGGAAGACAGAAAAAACAAGGAAACCAGTTTCCCCACAGCAAAAAATTAGTACAGGAACCAGAGGGGAATGAAGAGAACAGAAACTCAGATCCAGACTCCAACAAAATGAAGATAAACTATGCCAAAGGACCCAATGAAGCCCACAAGAATAATTTAAAAGAAGACATACTACAAGTACTCAATGAGAATTTTATAGAGATGATACTGCATAGGGTCAACCAAAATGTACAGGAGACACTCAAGAAATTCCAAGACAATAAAAATAGAGAATTTGAAAAAGCAAAACAAGAAATAAAGGAAACCATAGAAGCACTGTATAAACACCAAAGTGGAAGAGAGAACACAATGAATAAATGGATAAATGAACTCAGGACAAAAATAGACAACAATAAAGAAGAAAACAGCCAGGATATGGAAAACCTCAGAAAAAAGAACGAAACAGAACTGCAAAACAAAATGGAAGGCCAATCCAGCAGAACAGAACAAACAGAAGACAGAATCTCAGAACTTGAAGATGAAATGGTAATTAAAGGAAAAACTGAAGAACTGTTAATTAAACAACTCAAGACCTGTGAAAAGAAAATGCAAGAACTCACTGACTCCATCAAAAGACCAAACTTGAGAATCATGGGCATCGAAGAAGGAGAAGAGGTGCAAGCGAAAGGAAGGCGTAATATATTCAACAAAATAATAACGGAAAATTTCCCAAATCTAGAGAAAGATATTCCCATACAAATGCAAGAGGCCTCCAGGACACCAAACAGACCAGATCAAAATAGAACTACTCCACGACATATCATCATTAAAACAACAAGTTCAGAAACTAAGGAAAGAATATTGAAGGCTGTAAGAGAGAAAAAACAAGTAACATACAAAGGTAAACCCATCAAAATCACAGCAGACTTCTCAACAGAAATATTAAAAGCAAGAAGAGCGTGGGGTGAGATCTTCCGGGCACTGAATGAAAATAACTTCAACCCCAGGATACTCTACCCAGCAAAGCTATCATTCAAAATAGATGGAGCAATAAAAGTCTTCCATGATAAGCAGAAACTAAAAGAATATGTGACCACAAAGCCACCATTACAAAAGATTCTGCAAGGGATCCTGCACACAGAAAGTGACACCCAACTTAACCATGAAAAGGCAGGCAGCACCAAACCACAGGATAAGAAAAAGCAAGACAGTAGAGAGTAACATCAAGTTAGGTACACACAATCAAACCTTCAAACAACTAAGATAACTAAATGGCAGGAATCACCACATACCTATCAGTACGAACACTTAATGTTAATGGACTTAATTCACCCATCAAAAGACACTGTTTGACAAAATGGATTAAAAAAGAAGATCCAACAATTTGTTGCTTACAGTAGACTCATCTCACCGACAGAAACAAGCATATGCTTAGGATGAAAGGCTGGAAGATTTACCAAGCCAATGGCCCCCGAAAACAAGCAGGAGTAGCAATACTTATCTCTGACAAAGTAGACTTCAAACCCACATTGATCAAACGAGATAAAGAAGGACATTCCATACTAATAAAAGGGGAAATAGACCAAAAGGAAATAATAATCATCAATCTGTACGCACTTTTGTTCTACTTTATGCATCCCCTTTGATGAGACAGCTACAGGACAACATCTGAGGCACCAACTCCAGGACTGGAGATTGAGACGGACATCCAAATTATTAAGACTGAAAGTGCATTGCATATAAACTTGGAAGTTTTTTGGGTTTTTTTTTTTTATTTTCTATTTTCCATTTTATTTTAATTCATTTTTATAAATAGATATTAATTTCATATACTTATTTTTTATTTTTTTTATCTTTGATTTTCAATCCTCTCTCTGTCTCTCTATTGTCTGTTCAGCTTACTGTCGATTAGTACACTAACACTCCCTGTTTATACCTTTGAAACTCTCTTGTCTTATACCTTGTTCTGCTTTCTCCCTCTTGTCTGTATATTTGTTTTCCCCTTTTCTTTAACTTCTTGCTTTCCATCTCAGCTCACTCTTCCCTTCTCAATATTACCATTGTTATTATTACAAGCTAGAAAATACTTAATTACACACAGTACAGGGACAGTAACAACACCAAGGACAATGACAGGAAGACAGAAAAAACAAGGAAACCAGTTTCCCCACAGCAAAAAATTAGTACAGGAACCAGAGGGGAATGAAGAGAACAGAAACTCAGATCCAGACTCCAACAAAATGAAGATAAACTATGCCAAAGGACCCAATGAAGCCCACAAGAATAATTTAAAAGAAGACATACTACAAGTACTCAATGAGAATTTTATAGAGATGATACTGGATAGGGTCAACCAAAATGTACAGGAGACACTCAAGAAATTCCAAGACAATAAAAATAGAGAATTTGAAAAAGCAAAACAAGAAATAAAGGAAACCATAGAAGCACTGTATAAACACCAAAGTGGAAGAGAGAACACAATGAATAAATGGATAAATGAACTCAGGACAAAAATAGACAACAATAAAGAAGAAAACAGCCAGGATATGGAAAACCTCAGAAAAAAGAACGAAACAGAACTGCAAAACAAAATGGAAGGCCAATCCAGCAGAATAGAACAAACAGAAGACAGAATCTCAGAACTTGAAGATGAAATGGTAATTAAAGGAAAAACTGAAGAACTGTTAATTAAACAACTCAAGACCTGTGAAAAGAAAATGCAAGAACTCACTGACTCCATCAAAAGACCAAACTTGAGAATCATGGGCATCGAAGAAGGAGAAGAGGTGCAAGCGAAAGGAATGCGTAATATATTCAACAAAATAATAACGGAAAATTTCCCAAATCTAGAGAAAGATATTCCCATACAAATGCAAGAGGCCTCCAGGACACCAAACAGACCAGATCAAAATAGAACTACTCCACGACATATCATCATTAAAACAACAAGTTCAGAAACTAAGGAAAGAATATTGAAGGCTGTAAGAGAGAAAAAACAAGTAACATACAAAGGTAAACCCATCAAAATCACAGCAGACTTCTCAACAGAAATATTAAAAGCAAGAAGAGCGTGGGGTGAGATCTTCCGGGCACTGAATGAAAATAACTTCAACCCCAGGATACTCTACCCAGCAAAGCTATCATTCAAAATAGATGGAGCAATAAAAGTCTTCCATGATAAGCAGAAACTAAAAGAATATGTGACCACAAAGCCACCATTACAAAAGATTCTGCAAGGGATCCTGCACACAGAAAGTGACACCCAACTTAACCATGAAAAGGCAGGCAGCACCAAACCACAGGATAAGAAAAAGCAAGACAGTAGAGAGTAACATCAAGTTAGGTACACACAATCAAACCTTCAAACAACTAAGATAACTAAATGGCAGGAATCACCACATACCTATCAGTACGAACACTTAATGTTAATGGACTTAATTCACCCATCAAAAGACACTGTTTGACAAAATGGATTAAAAAAGAAGATCCAACAATTTGTTGCTTACAGGAGACTCATCTCACCGACAGAAATAAGCATATGCTTAGGATGAAAGGCTGGAAGATTTACCAAGCCAATGGCCCCCGAAAACAAGCAGGAGTAGCAATACTTATCTCTGACAAAGTAGACTTCAAACCCACATTGATCAAACGAGATAAAGAAGGACATTCCATACTAATAAAAGGGGAAATAGACCAAAAGGAAATAATAATCATCAATCTGTACGCACTTTTGTTCTACTTTATGCATCCCCTTTGATGAGACAGCTACAGGACAACATCTGAGGCACCAACTCCAGGAATGGAGATTGAGACGGACATCCAAATTATTAAGACTGAAATTGCATTGCATATAAACTTGGAAGTTTTTTGGTTTTTTTTTTTTTTTAATTTTCTATTTTCCATTTTATTTTAATTCATTTTTATAAATAGATATTAATTTCATATACTTATTTTTTATTTTTTTTATCTTTGATTTTCAATCCTCTCTCTGTCTCTCTATTGTCTGTTCAGCTTACTGTCGATTAGTACACTAACACTCCCTGTTTATACCTTTGAAACTCTCTTGTCTGATACCTTGTTCTGCTTTCTCCCTCTTGTCTGTATATTTGTTTTCCCCTTTTCTTTAACTTCTTGCTTTCCATCTCAGCTCACTCTTCCATTCTCAATATTACCATTGTTATTATTACAAGCTAGAAAATACTTAATTACACACAGTACAGGGACAGTAACAACACCAAGGACAATGACAGGAAGACAGAAAAAACAAGGAAACCAGTTTCCCCACAGCAAAAAATTAGTACAGGAACCAGAGGGGAATGAAGAGAACAGAAACTCAGATCCAGACTCCAACAAAATGAAGATAAACTATGCCAAAGGACCCAATCAAGCCCACAAGAATAATTTAAAAGAAGACATACTACAAGTACTCAATGAGAATTTTATAGAGATGATACTGGATAGGGTCAACCAAAATGTACAGGAGACACTCAAGAAATTCCAAGACAATAAAAATAGAGAATTTGAAAAAGCAAAACAAGAAATAAAGGAAACCATAGAAGCACTGTATAAACACCAAAGTGGAAGAGAGAACACAATGAATAAATGGATAAATGAACTCAGGACAAAAATAGACAACAATAAAGAAGAAAACAGCCAGGATATGGAAAACCTCAGAAAAAAGAACGAAACAGAACTGCAAAACAAAATGGAAGGCCAATCCAGCAGAATAGAACAAACAGAAGACAGAATCTCAGAACTTGAAGATGAAATGGTAATTAAAGGAAAAACTGAAGAACTGTTAATTAAACAACTCAAGACCTGTGAAAAGAAAATGCAAGAACTCACTGACTCCATCAAAAGACCAAACTTGAGAATCATGGGCATCGAAGAAGGAGAAGAGGTGCAAGCGAAAGGAAGGCGTAATATATTCAACAAAATAATAACGGAAAATTTCCCAAATCTAGAGAAAGATATTCCCATACAAATGCAAGAGGCCTCCAGGACACCAAACAGACCAGATCAAAATAGAACTACTCCACGACATATCATCATTAAAACAACAAGTTCAGAAACTAAGGAAAGAATATTGAAGGCTGTAAGAGAGAAAAAACAAGTAACATACAAAGGTAAACCCATCAAAATCACAGCAGACTTCTCAACAGAAATATTAAAAGCAAGAAGAGCGTGGGGTGAGATCTTCCGGGCACTGAATGAAAATAACTTCAACCCCAGGATACTCTACCCAGCAAAGCTATCATTCAAAATAGATGGAGCAATAAAAGTCTTCCATGATAAGCAGAAACTAAAAGAATATGTGACCACAAAGCCACCATTACAAAAGATTCTGCAAGGGATCCTGCACACAGAAAGTGACACCCAACTTAACCATGAAAAGGCAGGCAGCACCAAACCACAGGATAAGAAAAAGCAAGACAGTAGAGAGTAACATCAAGTTAGGTACACACAATCAAACCTTCAAACAAATAAGATAACTAAATGGCAGGAATCACCACATACCTATCAGTACTAACACTTAATGTTAATGGACTTAATTCACCCATCAAAAGACACTGTTTGACAAAATGGATTAAAAAAGAAGATCCAACAATTTGTTGCTTACAGTAGACTCATCTCACCGACAGAAACAAGCATATGCTTAGGATGAAAGGCTGGAAGATTTACCAAGCCAATGGCCCCCGAAAACAAGCAGGAGTAGCAATACTTATCTCTGACAAAGTAGACTTCAAACCCACATTGATCAAACGAGATAAAGAAGGACATTCCATACTAATAAAAGGGGAAATAGACCAAAAGGAAATAATAATCATCAATCTGTACGCACTTTTGTTCTACTTTATGCATCCCCTTTGATGAGACAACTACAGGACAACATCTGAGGCACCAACTCCAGGACTGGAGATTGAGACGGACATCCAAATTATTAAGACTGAAATTGCATTGCATATAAACTTGGAAGTTTTTTGGTTTTTTTTTTTTTAATTTTCTATTTTCCATTTTATTTTAATTCATTTTTATAAATAGATATTAATTTCATATACTTATTTTTTATTTTTTTATCTTTGATTTTCAATCCTCTCTCTGTCTCTCTATTGTCTGTTCAGCTTACTGTCGATTAGTACACTAACACTCCCTGTTTATACCTTTGAAACTCTGTTGTCTGATACCTTGTTCTGCTTTCTCCCTCTTGTCTGTATATTTGTTTTCCCCTTTTCTTTAACTTCTTGCTTTCCATCTCAGCTCACTCTTCCATTCTCAATATTACCATTGTTATTATTACAAGCTAGAAAATACTTAATTACACACAGTACAGGGACAGTAACAACACCAAGGACAATGACGGGAAGACAGAAAAAACAAGGAAACCAGTTTCCCCACAGCAAAAAATTAGTACAGGAACCAGAGGGGAATGAAGAGAACAGAAACTCAGATCCAGACTCCAACAAAATGAAGATAAACTATGCCAAAGGACCCAATCAAGCCCACAAGAATAATTTAAAAGAAGACATACTACAAGTACTCAATGAGAATTTTATAGAGATGATACTGGATAGGGTCAACCAAAATGTACAGGAGACACTCAAGAAATTCCAAGACAATAAAAATAGAGAATTTGAAAAAGCAAAACAAGAAATAAAGGAAACCATAGAAGCACTGTATAAACACCAAAGTGGAAGAGAGAACACAATGAATAAATGGATAAATGAACTCAGGACAAAAATAGACAACAATAAAGAAGAAAACAGCCAGGATATGGAAAACCTCAGAAAAAAGAACGAAACAGAACTGCAAAACAAAATGGAAGGCCAATCCAGCAGAATAGAACAAACAGAAGACAGAATCTCAGAACTTGAAGATGAAATGGTAATTAAAGGAAAAACTGAAGAACTGTTAATTAAACAACTCAAGACCTGTGAAAAGAAAATGCAAGAACTCACTGACTCCATCAAAAGACCAAACTTGAGAATCATGGGCATCGAAGAAGGAGAAGAGGTGCAAGCGAAAGGAAGGCGTAATATATTCAACAAAATAATAACGGAAAATTTCCCAAATCTAGAGAAAGATATTCCCATACAAATGCAAGAGGCCTCCAGGACACCAAACAGACCAGATCAAAATAGAACTACTCCACGACATATCATCATTAAAACAACAAGTTCAGAAACTAAGGAAAGAATATTGAAGGCTGTAAGAGAGAAAAAACAAGTAACATACAAAGGTAAACCCATCAAAATCACAGCAGACTTCTCAACAGAAATATTAAAAGCAAGAAGAGCGTGGGGTGAGATCTTCCGGGCACTGAATGAAAATAACTTCAACCCCAGGATACTCTACCCAGCAAAGCTATCATTCAAAATAGATGGAGCAATAAAAGTCTTCCATGATAAGCAGAAACTAAAAGAATATGTGACCACAAAGCCACCATTACAAAAGATTCTGCAAGGGATCCTGCACACAGAAAGTGACACCCAACTTAACCATGAAAAGGCAGGCAGCACCAAACCACAGGATAAGAAAAAGCAAGACAGTAGAGAGTAACATCAAGTTAGGTACACACAATCAAACCTTCAAACAAATAAGATAACTAAATGGCAGGAATCACCACATACCTATCAGTACTAACACTTAATGTTAATGGACTTAATTCACCCATCAAAAGACACTGTTTGACAAAATGGATTAAAAAAGAAGATCCAACAATTTGTTGCTTACAGTAGACTCATCTCACCGACAGAAACAAGCATATGCTTAGGATGAAAGGCTGGAAGATTTACCAAGCCAATGGCCCCCGAAAACAAGCAGGAGTAGCAATACTTATCTCTGACAAAGTAGACTTCAAACCCACATTGATCAAACGAGATAAAGAAGGACATTCCATACTAATAAAAGGGGAAATAGACCAAAAGGAAATAATAATCATCAATCTGTACGCACTTTTGTTCTACTTTATGCATCCCCTTTGATGAGACAACTACAGGACAACATCTGAGGCACCAACTCCAGGACTGGAGATTGAGACGGACATCCAAATTATTAAGACTGAAATTGCATTGCATATAAACTTGGAAGTTTTTTGGTTTTTTTTTTTTTAATTTTCTATTTTCCATTTTATTTTAATTCATTTTTATAAATAGATATTAATTTCATATACTTATTTTTTATTTTTTTATCTTTGATTTTCAATCCTCTCTCTGTCTCTCTATTGTCTGTTCAGCTTACTGTCGATTAGTACACTAACACTCCCTGTTTATACCTTTGAAACTCTGTTGTCTGATACCTTGTTCTGCTTTCTCCCTCTTGTCTGTATATTTGTTTTCCCCTTTTCTTTAACTTCTTGCTTTCCATCTCAGCTCACTCTTCCATTCTCAATATTACCATTGTTATTATTACAAGCTAGAAAATACTTAATTACACACAGTACAGGGACAGTAACAACACCAAGGACAATGACGGGAAGACAGAAAAAACAAGGAAACCAGTTTCCCCACAGCAAAAAATTAGTACAGGAACCAGAGGGGAATGAAGAGAACAGAAACTCAGATCCAGACTCCAACAAAATGAAGATAAACTATGCCAAAGGACCCAATCAAGCCCACAAGAATAATTTAAAAGAAGACATACTACAAGTACTCAATGAGAATTTTATAGAGATGATACTGGATAGGGTCAACCAAAATGTACAGGAGACACTCAAGAAATTCCAAGACAATAAAAATAGAGAATTTGAAAAAGAAAAACAAGAAATAAAGGAAACCATAGAAGCACTGTATAAACACCAAAGTGGAAGAGAGAACACAATGAATAAATGGATAAATGAACTCAGGACAAAAATAGACAACAATAAAGAAGAAAACAGCCAGGATATGGAAAACCTCAGAAAAAAGAACGAAACAGAACTGCAAAACAAAATGGAAGGCCAATCCAGCAGAATAGAACAAACAGAAGACAGAATCTCAGAACTTGAAGATGAAATGGTAATTAAAGGAAAAACTGAAGAACTGTTAATTAAACAACTCAAGACCTGTGAAAAGAAAATGCAAGAACTCACTGACTCCATCAAAAGACCAAACTTGAGAATCATGGGCATCGAAGAAGGAGAAGAGGTGCAAGCGAAAGGAAGGCGTAATATATTCAACAAAATAATAACGGAAAATTTCCCAAATCTAGAGAAAGATATTCCCATACAAATGCAAGAGGCCTCCAGGACACCAAACAGACCAGATCAAAATAGAACTACTCCACGACATATCATCATTAAAACAACAAGTTCAGAAACTAAGGAAAGAATATTGAAGGCTGTAAGAGAGAAAAAACAAGTAACATACAAAGGTAAACCCATCAAAATCACAGCAGACTTCTCAACAGAAATATTAAAAGCAAGAAGAGCGTGGGGTGAGATCTTCCGGGCACTGAATGAAAATAACTTCAACCCCAGGATACTCTACCCAGCAAAGCTATCATTCAAAATAGATGGAGCAATAAAAGTCTTCCATGATAAGCAGAAACTAAAAGAATATGTGACCACAAAGCCACCATTACAAAAGATTCTGCAAGGGATCCTGCACACAGAAAGTGACACCCAACTTAACCATGAAAAGGCAGGCAGCACCAAACCACAGGATAAGAAAAAGCAAGACAGTAGAGAGTAACATCAAGTTAGGTACACACAATCAAACCTTCAAACAACTAAGATAACTAAATGGCAGGAATCACCACATACCTATCAGTACTAACACTTAATGTTAATGGACTTAATTCACCCATCAAAAGACACTGTTTGACAAAATGGATTAAAAAAGAAGATCCAACAATTTGTTGCTTACAGTAGACTCATCTCACCGACAGAAACAAGCATATGCTTAGGATGAAAGTCTGGAAGATTTACCAAGCCAATGGCCCCCGAAAACAAGCAGGAGTAGCAATACTTATCTCTGACAAAGTAGACTTCAAACCCACATTGATCAAACGAGATAAAGAAGGACATTCCATACTAATAAAAGGGGAAATAGACCAAAAGGAAATAATAATCATCAATCTGTACGCACTTTTGTTCTACTTTATGCATCCCCTTTGATGAGACAACTACAGGACAACATCTGAGGCACCAACTCCAGGACTGGAGATTGGGACGGACATCCAAATTATTAAGACTGAAATTGCATTGCATATAAACTTGGAAGTTTTTTGGTTTTTTTTTTTTTTAATTTTCTATTTTCCATTTTATTTTAATTCATTTTTATAAATAGATATTAATTTCATATACTTATTTTTTATTTTTTTATCTTTGATTTTCAATCCTCTCTCTGTCTCTCTATTGTCTGTTCAGCTTACTGTCGATTAGTACACTAACACTCCCTGTTTATACCTTTGAAACTCTCTTGTCTGATACCTTGTTCTGCTTTCTCCCTCTTGTCTGTATTTTTGTTTTCCCCATTTCTTTACCTTCTTGCTTTCCATCTCAGCTCACTCTTCCATTCTCAATATTACCATTGTTATTATTACAAGCTAGAAAATACTTAATTACACACAGTACAGGGACAGTAACAACACCAAGGACAATGACAGGAAGACAGAAAAAACAAGGAAACCAGTTTCCCCACAGCAAAAAATTAGTACAGGAACCAGAGGGGAATGAAGAGAACAGAAACTCAGATCCAGACTCCAACAAAATGAAGATAAACTATGCCAAAGGACCCAATCAAGCCCACAAGAATAATTTAAAAGAAGACATACTACAAGTACTCAATGAGAATTTTATAGAGATGATACTGGATAGGGTCAACCAAAATGTACAGGAGACACTCAAGAAATTCCAAGACAATAAAAATAGAGAATTTGAAAAAGCAAAACAAGAAATAAAGGAAACCATAGAAGCACTGTATAAACACCAAAGTGGAAGAGAGAACACAATGAATAAATGGATAAATGAACTCAGGACAAAAATAGACAACAATAAAGAAGAAAACAGCCAGGATATGGAAAACCTCAGAAAAAAGAACGAAACAGAACTGCAAAACAAAATGGAAGGCCAATCCAGCAGAATAGAACAAACAGAAGACAGAATCTCAGAACTTGAAGATGAAATGGTAATTAAAGGAAAAACTGAAGAACTGTTAATTAAACAACTCAAGACCTGTGAAAAGAAAATGCAAGAACTCACTGACTCCATCAAAAGACCAAACTTGAGAATCATGGGCATCGAAGAAGGAGAAGAGGTGCAAGCGAAAGGAATGCGTAATATATTCAACAAAATAATAACGGAAAATTTCCCAAATCTAGAGAAAGATATTCCCATACAAATGCAAGAGGCCTCCAGGACACCAAACAGACCAGATCAAAATAGAACTACTCCACGACATATCATCATTAAAACAACAAGTTCAGAAACTAAGGAAAGAATATTGAAGGCTGTAAGAGAGAAAAAACAAGTAACATACAAAGGTAAACCCATCAAAATCACAGCAGACTTCTCAACAGAAATATTAAAAGCAAGAAGAGCGTGGGGTGAGATCTTCCGGGCACTGAATGAAAATAACTTCAACCCCAGGATACTCTACCCAGCAAAGCTATCATTCAAAATAGATGGAGCAATAAAACTCTTCCATGATAAGCAGAAACTAAAAGAATATGTGACCACAAAGCCACCATTACAAAAGATTCTGCAAGGGATCCTGCACACAGAAAGTGACACCCAACTTAACCATGAAAAGGCAGGCAGCACCAAACCACAGGATAAGAAAAAGCAAGACAGTAGAGAGTAACATCAAGTTAGGTACACACAATCAAACCTTCAAACAACTAAGATAACTAAATGGCAGGAATCACCACATACCTATCAGTACGAACACTTAATGTTAATGGACTTAATTCACCCATCAAAAGACACTGTTTGACAAAATGGATTAAAAAAGAAGATCCAACAATTTGTTGCTTACAGTAGACTCATCTCACCGACAGAAACAAGCATATGCTTAGGATGAAAGGCTGGAAGATTTACCAAGCCAATGGCCCCCGAAAACAGGCAGGAGTAGCAATACTTATCTCTGACAAAGTAGACTTCAAACCCACATTGATCAAACGAGATAAAGAAGGACATTCCATACTAATAAAAGGGGAAATAGACCAAAAGGAAATAATAATCATCAATCTGTACGCACTTTTGTTCTACTTTATGCATCCCCTTTGATGAGACAACTACAGGACAACTTCTGAGGCACCAACTCCAGGACTGGAGATTGAGACGGACATCCAAATTATTAAGACTGAAATTGCATTGCATATAAACTTGGAAGTTTTTTGGTTTTTTTTTTTTTTAATTTTCTATTTTCCATTTTATTTTAATTCATTTTTATAAATAGATATTAATTTCATATACTTATTTTTTATTTTTTTATCTTTGATTTTCAATCCTCTCTCTGTCTCTCTATTGTCTGTTCAGCTTACTGTCGATTAGTACACTAACACTCCCTGTTTATACCTTTGAAACTCTCTTGTCTGATACCTTGTTCTGCTTTCTCCCTCTTGTCTGTATATTTGTTTTCCCCTTTTCTTTAACTTCTTGCTTTCCATCTCAGCTCACTCTTCCATTCTCAATATTACCATTGTTATTATTACAAGCTAGAAAATACTTAATTACACACAGTACAGGGACAGTAACAACACCAAGGACAATGACAGGAAGACAGAAAAAACAAGGAAACCAGTTTCCCCACAGCAAAAAATTAGTACAGGAACCAGAGGGGAATGAAGAGAACAGAAACTCAGATCCAGACTCCAACAAAATGAAGATAAACTATGCCAAAGGACCCAATGAAGCCCACAAGAATAATTTAAAAGAAGACATACTACAAGTACTCAATGAGAATTTTATAGAGATGATACTGGATAGGGTCAACCAAAATGTACAGGAGACACTCAAGAAATTCCAAGACAGTAAAAATAGAGAATTTGAAAAAGCAAAACAAGAAATAAAGGAAACCATAGAAGCACTGTATAAACACCAAAGTGGAAGAGAGAACACAATGAATAAATGGATAAATGAACTCAGGACAAAAATAGACAACAATAAAGAAGAAAACAGCCAGGATATGGAAAACCTCAGAAAAAAGAACGAAACAGAACTGCAAAACAAAATGGAAGGCCAATCCAGCAGAATAGAACAAACAGAAGACAGAATCTCAGAACTTGAAGATGAAATGGTAATTAAAGGAAAAACTGAAGAACTGTTAATTAAACAACTCAAGACCTGTGAAAAGAAAATGCAAGAACTCACTGACTCCATCAAAAGACCAAACTTGAGAATCATGGGCATCGAAGAAGGAGAAGAGGTGCAAGCGAAAGGAATGCGTAATATATTCAACAAAATAATAACGGAAAATTTCCCAAATCTAGAGAAAGATATTCCCATACAAATGCAAGAGGCCTCCAGGACACCAAACAGACCAGATCAAAATAGAACTACTCCACGACATATCATCATTAAAACAACAAGTTCAGAAACTAAGGAAAGAATATTGAAGGCTGTAAGAGAGAAAAAACAAGTAACATACAAAGGTAAACCCATCAAAATCACAGCAGACTTCTCAACAGAAATATTAAAAGCAAGAAGAGCGTGGGGTGAGATCTTCCGGGCACTGAATGAAAATAACTTCAACCCCAGGATACTCTACCCAGCAAAGCTATCATTCAAAATAGATGGAGCAATAAAAGTCTTCCATGATAAGCAGAAACTAAAAGAATATGTGACCACAAAGCCACCATTACAAAAGATTCTGCAAGGGATCCTGCACACAGAAAGTGACACCCAACTTAACCATGAAAAGGCAGGCAGCACCAAACCACAGGATAAGAAAAAGCAAGACAGTAGAGAGTAACATCAAGTTAGGTACACACAATCAAACCTTCAAACAACTAAGATAACTAAATGGCAGGAATCACCACATACCTATCAGTACTAACACTTAATGTTAATGGACTTAATTCACCCATCAAAAGACACTGTTTGACAAAATGGATTAAAAAAGAAGATCCAACAATTTGTTGCTTACAGTAGACTCATCTCACCGACAGAAACAAGCATATGCTTAGGATGAAAGGCTGGAAGATTTACCAAGCCAATGGCCCCCGAAAACAAGCAGGAGTAGCAATACTTATCTCTGACAAAGTAGACTTCAAACCCACATTGATCAAACGAGATAAAGAAGGACATTCCATACTAATAAAAGGGGAAATAGACCAAAAGGAAATAATAATCATCAATCTGTACGCACTTTTGTTCTACTTTATGCATCCCCTTTGATGAGACAACTACAGGACAACATCTGAGGCACCAACTCCAGGACTGGAGATTGAGACGGACATCCAAATTATTAAGACTGAAATTGCATTGCATATAAACTTGGAAGTTTTTTGGTTTTTTTTTTTTTTAATTTTCTATTTTCCATTTTATTTTAATTCATTTTTATAAATAGATATTAATTTCATATACTTATTTTTTATTTTTTTATCTTTGATTTTCAATCCTCTCTCTGTCTCTCTATTGTCTGTTCAGCTTACTGTCGATTAGTACACTAACACTCCCTGTTTATACCTTTGAAACTCTCTTGTCTGATACCTTGTTCTGCTTTCTCCCTCTTGTCTGTATATTTGTTTTCCCCATTTCTTTACCTTCTTGCTTTCCATCTCAGCTCACTCTTCCATTCTCAATATTACCATTGTTATTATTACAAGCTAGAAAATACTTAATTACACACAGTACAGGGACAGTAACAACACCAAGGACAATGACAGGAAGACAGAAAAAACAAGGAAACCAGTTTCCCCACAGCAAAAAATTAGTACAGGAACCAGAGGGGAATGAAGAGAACAGAAACTCAGATCCAGACTCCAACAAAATGAAGATAAACTATGCCAAAGGACCCAATCAAGCCCACAAGAATAATTTAAAAGAAGACATACTACAAGTACTCAATGAGAATTTTATAGAGATGATACTGGATAGGGTCAACAAAAATGTACAGGAGACACTCAAGAAATTCCAAGACAATAAAAATAGAGAATTTGAAAAAGCAAAACAAGAAATAAAGGAAACCATAGAAGCACTGTATAAACACCAAAGTGGAAGAGAGAACACAATGAATAAATGGATAAATGAACTCAGGACAAAAATAGACAACAATAAAGAAGAAAACAGCCAGGATATGGAAAACCTCAGAAAAAAGAACGAAACAGAACTGCAAAACAAAATGGAAGGCCAATCCAGCAGAATAGAACAAACAGAAGACAGAATCTCAGAACTTGAAGATGAAATGGTAATTAAAGGAAAAACTGAAGAACTGTTAATTAAACAACTCAAGACCTGTGAAAAGAAAATGCAAGAACTCACTGACTCCATCAAAAGACCAAACTTGAGAATCATGGGCATCGAAGAAGGAGAAGAGGTGCAAGCGAAAGGAATGCGTAATATATTCAACAAAATAATAACGGAAAATTTCCCAAATCTAGAGAAAGATATTCCCATACAAATGCAAGAGGCCTCCAGGACACCAAACAGACCAGATCAAAATAGAACTACTCCACGACATATCATCATTAAAACAACAAGTTCAGAAACTAAGGAAAGAATATTGAAGGCTGTAAGAGAGAAAAAACAAGTAACATACAAAGGTAAACCCATCAAAATCACAGCAGACTTCTCAACAGAAATATTAAAAGCAAGAAGAGCGTGGGGTGAGATCTTCCGGGCACTGAATGAAAATAACTTCAACCCCAGGATACTCTACCCAGCAAAGCTATCATTCAAAATAGATGGAGCAATAAAAGTCTTCCATGATAAGCAGAAACTAAAAGAATATGTGACCACAAAGCCACCATTACAAAAGATTCTGCAAGGGATCCTGCACACAGAAAGTGACACCCAACTTAACCATGAAAAGGCAGGCAGCACCAAACCACAGGATAAGAAAAAGCAAGACAGTAGAGAGTAACATCAAGTTAGGTACACACAATCAAACCTTCAAACAACTAAGATAACTAAATGGCAGGAATCACCACATACCTATCAGTACTAACACTTAATGTTAATGGACTTAATTCACCCATCAAAAGACACTGTTTGACAAAATGGATTAAAAAAGAAGATCCAACAATTTGTTGCTTACAGTAGACTCATCTCACCGACAGAAACAAGCATATGCTTAGGATGAAAGGCTGGAAGATTTACCAAGCCAATGGCCCCCGAAAACAAGCAGGAGTAGCAATACTTATCTCTGACAAAGTAGACTTCAAACCCACATTGATCAAACGAGATAAAGAAGGACATTCCATACTAATAAAAGGGGAAATAGACCAAAAGGAAATAATAATCATCAATCTGTACGCACTTTTGTTCTACTTTATGCATCCCCTTTGATGAGACAACTACAGGACAACATCTGAGGCACCAACTCCAGGACTGGAGATTGAGACGGACATCCAAATTATTAAGACTGAAATTGCATTGCATATAAACTTGGAAGTTTTTTGGTTTTTTTTTTTTTTAATTTTCTATTTTCCATTTTATTTTAATTCATTTTTATAAATAGATATTAATTTCATATACTTATTTTTTATTTTTTTATCTTTGATTTTCAATCCTCTCTCTGTCTCTCTATTGTCTGTTCAGCTTACTGTCGATTAGTACACTAACACTCCCTGTTTATACCTTTGAAACTCTCTTGTCTGATACCTTGTTCTGCTTTCTCCCTCTTGTCTGTATATTTGTTTTCCCCATTTCTTTACCTTCTTGCTTTCCATCTCAGCTCACTCTTCCATTCTCAATATTACCATTGTTATTATTACAAGCTAGAAAATACTTAATTACACACAGTACAGGGACAGTAACAACACCAAGGACAATGACAGGAAGACAGAAAAAACAAGGAAACCAGTTTCCCCACAGCAAAAAATTAGTACAGGAACCAGAGGGGAATGAAGAGAACAGAAACTCAGATCCAGACTCCAACAAAATGAAGATAAACTATGCCAAAGGACCCAATCAAGCCCACAAGAATAATTTAAAAGAAGACATACTACAAGTACTCAATGAGAATTTTATAGAGATGATACTGGATAGGGTCAACCAAAATGTACAGGAGACACTCAAGAAATTCCAAGACAATAAAAATAGAGAATTTGAAAAAGCAAAACAAGAAATAAAGGAAACCATAGAAGCACTGTATAAACACCAAAGTGGAAGAGAGAACACAATGAATAAATGGATAAATGAACTCAGGACAAAAATAGACAACAATAAAGAAGAAAACAGCCAGGATATGGAAAACCTCAGAAAAAAGAACGAAACAGAACTGCAAAACAAAATGGAAGGCCAATCCAGCAGAATAGAACAAACAGAAGACAGAATCTCAGAACTTGAAGATGAAATGGTAATTAAAGGAAAAACTGAAGAACTGTTAATTAAACAACTCAAGACCTGTGAAAAGAAAATGCAAGAACTCACTGACTCCATCAAAAGACCAAACTTGAGAATCATGGGCATCGAAGAAGGAGAAGAGGTGCAAGCGAAAGGAATGCGTAATATATTCAACAAAATAATAACGGAAAATTTCCCAAATCTAGAGAAAGATATTCCCATACAAATGCAAGAGGCCTCCAGGACACCAAACAGACCAGATCAAAATAGAACTACTCCACGACATATCATCATTAAAACAACAAGTTCAGAAACTAAGGAAAGAATATTGAAGGCTGTAAGAGAGAAAAAACAAGTAACATACAAAGGTAAACCCATCAAAATCACAGCAGACTTCTCAACAGAAATATTAAAAGCAAGAAGAGCGTGGGGTGAGATCTTCCGGGCACTGAATGAAAATAACTTCAACCCCAGGATACTCTACCCAGCAAAGCTATCATTCAAAATAGATGGAGCAATAAAACTCTTCCATGATAAGCAGAAACTAAAAGAATATGTGACCACAAAGCCACCATTACAAAAGATTCTGCAAGGGATCCTGCACACAGAAAGTGACACCCAACTTAACCATGAAAAGGCAGGCAGCACCAAACCACAGGATAAGAAAAAGCAAGACAGTAGAGAGTAACATCAAGTTAGGTACACACAATCAAACCTTCAAACAACTAAGATAACTAAATGGCAGGAATCACCACATACTTATCAGTACGAACACTTAATGTTAATGGACTTAATTCACCCATCAAAAGACACTGTTTGACAAAATGGATTAAAAAAGAAGATCCAACAATTTGTTGCTTACAGTAGACTCATCTCACCGACAGAAACAAGCATATGCTTAGGATGAAAGGCTGGAAGATTTACCAAGCCAATGGCCCCCGAAAACAAGCAGGAGTAGCAATACTTATCTCTGACAAAGTAGACTTCAAACCCACATTGATCAAACGAGATAAAGAAGGACATTCCATACTAATAAAAGGGGAAATAGACCAAAAGGAAATAATAATCATCAATCTGTACGCACTTTTGTTCTACTTTATGCATCCCCTTTGATGAGACAACTACAGGACAACTTCTGAGGCACCAACTCCAGGACTGGAGATTGAGACGGACATCCAAATTATTAAGACTGAAATTGCATTGCATATAAACTTGGAAGTTTTTTGGTTTTTTTTTTTTTAATTTTCTATTTTCCATTTTATTTTAATTCATTTTTATAAATAGATATTAATTTCATATACTTATTTTTTATTTTTTTATCTTTGATTTTCAATCCTCTCTCTGTCTCTCTATTGTCTGTTCAGCTTACTGTCGATTAGTACACTAACACTCCCTGTTTATACCTTTGAAACTCTCTTGTCTGATACCTTGTTCTGCTTTCTCCCTCTTGTCTGTATATTTGTTTTCCCCTTTTCTTTAACTTCTTGCTTTCCATCTCAGCTCACTCTTCCATTCTCAATATTACCATTGTTATTATTACAAGCTAGAAAATACTTAATTACACACAGTACAGGGACAGTAACAACACCAAGGACAATGACAGGAAGACAGAAAAAACAAGGAAACCAGTTTCCCCACAGCAAAAAATTAGTACAGGAACCAGAGGGGAATGAAGAGAACAGAAACTCAGATCCAGACTCCAACAAAATGAAGATAAACTATGCCAAAGGACCCAATGAAGCCCACAAGAATAATTTAAAAGAAGACATACTACAAGTACTCAATGAGAATTTTATAGAGATGATACTGGATAGGGTCAACCAAAATGTACAGGAGACACTCAAGAAATTCCAAGACAATAAAAATAGAGAATTTGAAAAAGCAAAACAAGAAATAAAGGAAACCATAGAAGCACTGTATAAACACCAAAGTGGAAGAGAGAACACAATGAATAAATGGATAAATGAACTCAGGACAAAAATAGACAACAATAAAGAAGAAAACAGCCAGGATATGGAAAACCTCAGAAAAAAGAACCAAACAGAACTGCAAAACAAAATGGAAGGCCAATCCAGCAGAATAGAACAAACAGAAGACAGAATCTCAGAACTTGAAGATGAAATGGTAATTAAAGGAAAAACTGAAGAACTGTTAATTAAACAACTCAAGACCTGTGAAAAGAAAATGCAAGAACTCACTGACTCCATCAAAAGACCAAACTTGAGAATCATGGGCATCGAAGAAGGAGAAGAGGTGCAAGCGAAAGGAAGGCGTAATATATTCAACAAAATAATAACGGAAAATTTCCCAAATCTAGAGAAAGATATTCCCATACAAATGCAAGAGGCCTCCAGGACACCAAACAGACCAGATCAAAATAGAACTACTCCACGACATATCATCATTAAAACAACAAGTTCAGAAACTAAGGAAAGAATATTGAAGGCTGTAAGAGAGAAAAAACAAGTAACATACAAAGGTAAACCCATCAAAATCAAAGCAGACTTCTCAACAGAAATATTAAAAGCAAGAAGAGCGTGGGGTGAGATCTTCCGGGCACTGAATGAAAATAACTTCAACCCCAGGATACTCTACCCAGCAAAGCTATCATTCAAAATAGATGGAGCAATAAAAGTCTTCCATGATAAGCAGAAACTAAAAGAATATGTGACCACAAAGCCACCATTACAAAAGATTCTGCAAGGGATCCTGCACACAGAAAGTGACACCCAACTTAACCATGAAAAGGCAGGCAGCACCAAACCACAGGATAAGAAAAAGCAAGACAGTAGAGAGTAACATCTAGTTAGGTACACACAATCAAACCTTCAAACAACTAAGATAACTAAATGGCAGGAATCACCACATACCTATCAGTACTAACACTTAATGTTAATGGACTTAATTCACCCATCAAAAGACACTGTTTGACAAAATGGATTAAAAAAGAAGATCCAACAATTTGTTGCTTACAGGAGACTCATCTCACCGACAGAAATAAGCATATGCTTAGGATGAAAGGCTGGAAGATTTACCAAGCCAATGGCCCCCGAAAACAAGCAGGAGTAGCAATACTTATCTCTGACAAAGTAGACTTCAAACCCACATTGATCAAACGAGATAAAGAAGGACATTCCATACTAATAAAAGGGGAAATAGACCAAAAGGAAATAATAATCATCAATCTGTACGCACTTTTGTTCTACTTTATGCATCCCCTTTGATGAGACAGCTACAGGACAACATCTGAGGCACCAACTCCAGGACTGGAGATTGAGACGGACATCCAAATTATTAAGACTGAAATTGCATTGCATATAAACTTGGAAGTTTTTTGGTTTTTTTTTTTTTTTAATTTTCTATTTTCCATTTTATTTTAATTCATTTTTATAAATAGATATTAATTTCATATACTTATTTTTTATTTTTTTTATCTTTGATTTTCAATCCTCTCTCTGTCTCTCTATTGTCTGTTCAGCTTACTGTCGATTAGTACACTAACACTCCCTGTTTATACCTTTGAAACTCTCTTGTCTGATACCTTGTTCTGCTTTCTCCCTCTTGTCTGTATATTTGTTTTCCCCTTTTCTTTAACTTCTTGCTTTCCATCTCAGCTCACTCTTCCATTCTCAATATTACCATTGTTATTATTACAAGCTAGAAAATACTTAATTACACACAGTACAGGGACAGTAACAACACCAAGGACAATGACAGGAAGACAGAAAAAACAAGGAAACCAGTTTCCCCACAGCAAAAAATTAGTACAGGAACCAGAGGGGAATGAAGAGAACAGAAACTCAGATCCAGACTCCAACAAAATGAAGATAAACTATGCCAAAGGACCCAATGAAGCCCACAAGAATAATTTAAAAGAAGACATACTACAAGTACTCAATGAGAATTTTATAGAGATGATACTGGATAGGGTCAACCAAAATGTACAGGAGACACTCAAGAAATTCCAAGACAATAAAAATAGAGAATTTGAAAAAGCAAAACAAGAAATAAAGGAAACCATAGAAGCACTGTATAAACACCAAAGTGGAAGAGAGAACACAATGAATAAATGGATAAATGAACTCAGGACAAAAATAGACAACAATAAAGAAGAAAACAGCCAGGATATGGAAAACCTCAGAAAAAAGAACGAAACAGAACTGCAAAACAAAATGGAAGGCCAATCCAGCAGAATAGAACAAACAGAAGACAGAATCTCAGAACTTGAAGATGAAATGGTAATTAAAGGAAAAACTGAAGAACTGTTAATTAAACAACTCAAGACCTGTGAAAAGAAAATGCAAGAACTCACTGACTCCATCAAAAGACCAAACTTGAGAATCATGGGCATCGAAGAAGGAGAAGAGGTGCAAGCGAAAGGAAGGCGTAATATATTCAACAAAATAATAACGGAAAATTTCCCAAATCTAGAGAAAGATATTCCCATACAAATGCAAGAGGCCTCCAGGACACCAAACAGACCAGATCAAAATAGAACTACTCCACGACATATCATCATTAAAACAACAAGTTCAGAAACTAAGGAAAGAATATTGAAGGCTGTAAGAGAGAAAAAACAAGTAACATACAAAGGTAAACCCATCAAAATCAAAGCAGACTTCTCAACAGAAATATTAAAAGCAAGAAGAGCGTGGGGTGAGATCTTCCGGGCACTGAATGAAAATAACTTCAACCCCAGGATACTCTACCCAGCAAAGCTATCATTCAAAATAGATGGAGCAATAAAAGTCTTCCATGATAAGCAGAAACTAAAAGAATATGTGACCACAAAGCCACCATTACAAAAGATTCTGCAAGGGATCCTGCACACAGAAAGTGACACCCAACTTAACCATGAAAAGGCAGGCAGCACCAAACCACAGGATAAGAAAAAGCAAGACAGTAGAGAGTAACATCTAGTTAGGTACACACAATCAAACCTTCAAACAACTAAGATAACTAAATGGCAGGAATCACCACATACCTATCAGTACGAACACTTAATGTTAATGGACTTAATTCACCCATCAAAAGACACTGTTTGACAAAATGGATTAAAAAAGAAGATCCAACAATTTGTTGCTTACAGGAGACTCATCTCACCGACAGAAATAAGCATATGCTTAGGATGAAAGGCTGGAAGATTTACCAAGCCAATGGCCCCCGAAAACAAGCAGGAGTAGCAATACTTATCTCTGACAAAGTAGACTTCAAACCCACATTGATCAAACGAGATAAAGAAGGACATTCCATACTAATAAAAGGGGAAATAGACCAAAAGGAAATAATAATCATCAATCTGTACGCACTTTTGTTCTACTTTATGCATCCCCTTTGATGAGACAGCTACAGGACAACATCTGAGGCACCAACTCCAGGACTGGAGATTGAGACGGACATCCAAATTATTAAGACTGAAATTGCATTGCATATAAACTTGGAAGTTTTTTGGTTTTTTTTTTTTTTTAATTTTCTATTTTCCATTTTATTTTAATTCATTTTTATAAATAGATATTAATTTCATATACTTATTTTTTATTTTTTTTATCTTTGATTTTCAATCCTCTCTCTGTCTCTCTATTGTCTGTTCAGCTTACTGTCGATTAGTACACTAACACTCCCTGTTTATACCTTTGAAACTCTCTTGTCTGATACCTTGTTCTGCTTTCTCCCTCTTGTCTGTATATTTGTTTTCCCCTTTTCTTTAACTTCTTGCTTTCCATCTCAGCTCACTCTTCCATTCTCAATATTACCATTGTTATTATTACAAGCTAGAAAATACTTAATTACACACAGTACAGGGACAGTAACAACACCAAGGACAATGACAGGAAGACAGAAAAAACAAGGAAACCAGTTTCCCCACAGCAAAAAATTAGTACAGGAACCAGAGGGGAATGAAGAGAACAGAAACTCAGATCCAGACTCCAACAAAATGAAGATAAACTATGCCAAAGGACCCAATGAAGCCCACAAGAATAATTTAAAAGAAGACATACTACAAGTACTCAATGAGAATTTTATAGAGATGATACTGGATAGGGTCAACCAAAATGTACAGGAGACACTCAAGAAATTCCAAGACAATAAAAATAGAGAATTTGAAAAAGCAAAACAAGAAATAAAGGAAACCATAGAAGCACTGTATAAACACCAAAGTGGAAGAGAGAACACAATGAATAAATGGATAAATGAACTCAGGACAAAAATAGACAACAATAAAGAAGAAAACAGCCAGGATATGGAAAACCTCAGAAAAAAGAACGAAACAGAACTGCAAAACAAAATGGAAGGCCAATCCAGCAGAATAGAACAAACAGAAGACAGAATCTCAGAACTTGAAGATGAAATGGTAATTAAAGGAAAAACTGAAGAACTGTTAATTAAACAACTCAAGACCTGTGAAAAGAAAATGCAAGAACTCACTGACTCCATCAAAAGACCAAACTTGAGAATCATGGGCATCGAAGAAGGAGAAGAGGTGCAAGCGAAAGGAAGGCGTAATATATTCAACAAAATAATAACGGAAAATTTCCCAAATCTAGAGAAAGATATTCCCATACAAATGCAAGAGGCCTCCAGGACACCAAACAGACCAGATCAAAATAGAACTACTCCACGACATATCATCATTAAAACAACAAGTTCAGAAACTAAGGAAAGAATATTGAAGGCTGTAAGAGAGAAAAAACAAGTAACATACAAAGGTAAACCCATCAAAATCAAAGCAGACTTCTCAACAGAAATATTAAAAGCAAGAAGAGCGTGGGGTGAGATCTTCCGGGCACTGAATGAAAATAACTTCAACCCCAGGATACTCTACCCAGCAAAGCTATCATTCAAAATAGATGGAGCAATAAAAGTCTTCCATGATAAGCAGAAACTAAAAGAATATGTGACCACAAAGCCACCATTACAAAAGATTCTGCAAGGGATCCTGCACACAGAAAGTGACACCCAACTTAACCATGAAAAGGCAGGCAGCACCAAACCACAGGATAAGAAAAAGCAAGACAGTAGAGAGTAACATCTAGTTAGGTACACACAATCAAACCTTCAAACAACTAAGATAACTAAATGGCAGGAATCACCACATACCTATCAGTACGAACACTTAATGTTAATGGACTTAATTCACCCATCAAAAGACACTGTTTGACAAAATGGATTAAAAAAGAAGATCCAACAATTTGTTGCTTACAGGAGACTCATCTCACCGACAGAAATAAGCATATGCTTAGGATGAAAGGCTGGAAGATTTACCAAGCCAATGGCCCCCGAAAACAAGCAGGAGTAGCAATACTTATCTCTGACAAAGTAGACTTCAAACCCACATTGATCAAACGAGATAAAGAAGGACATTCCATACTAATAAAAGGGGAAATAGACCAAAAGGAAATAATAATCATCAATCTGTACGCACTTTTGTTCTACTTTATGCATCCCCTTTGATGAGACAGCTACAGGACAACATCTGAGGCACCAACTCCAGGACTGGAGATTGAGACGGACATCCAAATTATTAAGACTGAAATTGCATTGCATATAAACTTGGAAGTTTTTTGGTTTTTTTTTTTTTTTAATTTTCTATTTTCCATTTTATTTTAATTCATTTTTATAAATAGATATTAATTTCATATACTTATTTTTTATTTTTTTTATCTTTGATTTTCAATCCTCTCTCTGTCTCTCTATTGTCTGTTCAGCTTACTGTCGATTAGTACACTAACACTCCCTGTTTATACCTTTGAAACTCTCTTGTCTGATACCTTGTTCTGCTTTCTCCCTCTTGTCTGTATATTTGTTTTCCCCTTTTCTTTAACTTCTTGCTTTCCATCTCAGCTCACTCTTCCATTCTCAATATTACCATTGTTATTATTACAAGCTAGAAAATACTTAATTACACACAGTACAGGGACAGTAACAACACCAAGGACAATGACAGGAAGACAGAAAAAACAAGGAAACCAGTTTCCCCACAGCAAAAAATTAGTACAGGAACCAGAGGGGAATGAAGAGAACAGAAACTCAGATCCAGACTCCAACAAAATGAAGATAAACTATGCCAAAGGACCCAATGAAGCCCACAAGAATAATTTAAAAGAAGACATACTACAAGTACTCAATGAGAATTTTATAGAGATGATACTGGATAGGGTCAACCAAAATGTACAGGAGACACTCAAGAAATTCCAAGACAGTAAAAATAGAGAATTTGAAAAAGCAAAACAAGAAATAAAGGAAACCATAGAAGCACTGTATAAACACCAAAGTGGAAGAGAGAACACAATGAATAAATGGATAAATGAACTCAGGACAAAAATAGACAACAATAAAGAAGAAAACAGCCAGGATATGGAAAACCTCAGAAAAAAGAACGAAACAGAACTGCAAAACAAAATGGAAGGCCAATCCAGCAGAATAGAACAAACAGAAGACAGAATCTCAGAACTTGAAGATGAAATGGTAATTAAAGGAAAAACTGAAGAACTGTTAATTCAACAACTCAAGACCTGTGAAAAGAAAATGCAAGAACTCACTGACTCCATCAAAAGACCAAACTTGAGAATCATGGGCATCGAAGAAGGAGAAGAGGTGCAAGCGAAAGGAATGCGTAATATATTCAACAAAATAATAACGGAAAATTTCCCAAATCTAGAGAAAGATATTCCCATACAAATGCAAGAGGCCTCCAGGACACCAAACAGACCAGATCAAAATAGAACTACTCCACGACATATCATCATTAAAACAACAAGTTCAGAAACTAAGGGAAGAATATTGAAGGCTGTAAGAGAGAAAAAACAAGTAACATACAAAGGTAAACCCATCAAAATCACAGCAGACTTCTCAACAGAAATATTAAAAGCAGGAAGAGCGTGGGGTGAGATCTTCCGGGCACTGAATGAAAATAACTTCAACCCCAGGATACTCTACCCAGCAAAGCTATCATTCAAAATAGATGGAGCAATAAAAGTCTTCCATGATAAGCAGAAACTAAAAGAATATGTGACCACAAAGCCACCATTACAAAAGATTCTGCAAGGGATCCTGCACACAGAAAGTGACACCCAACTTAACCATGAAAAGGCAGGCAGCACCAAACCACAGGATAAGAAAAAGCAAGACAGTAGAGAGTAACATCTAGTTAGGTACAAACAATCAAACCTTCTAACAACTAAGATAACTAAATGGCAGGAATCACCACATACCTATCAGTACTAACACTTAATGTTAATGGACTTAATTCACCCATCAAAAGACACTGTTTGACAAAATGGATTAAAAAAGAAGATCCAACAATTTGTTGCTTACAGGAGACTCATCTCACCGACAGAAATAAGCATATGCTTAGGATGAAAGTCTGGAAGATTTACCAAGCCAATGGCCCCCGAAAACAAGCAGGAGTAGCAATACTTATCTCTGACAAAGTAGACTTCAAACCCACATTGATCAAACGAGATAAAGAAGGACATTCCATACTAATAAAAGGGGAAATAGACCAAAAGGAAATAATAATCATCAATCTGTACGCACTTTTGTTCTACTTTATGCATCCCCTTTGATGAGACAGCTACAGGACAACATCTGAGGCACCAACTCCAGGACTGGAGATTGAGACGGACATCCAAATTATTAAGACTGAAATTGCATTGCATATAAACTTGGAAGTTTTTTGGTTTTTTTTTTTTTTTAATTTTCTATTTTCCATTTTATTTTAATTCATTTTTATAAATAGATATTAATTTCATATACTTATTTTTTATTTTTTTTATCTTTGATTTTCAATCCTCTCTCTGTCTCTCTATTGTCTGTTCAGCTTACTGTCGATTAGTACACTAACACTCCCTGTTTATACCTTTGAAACTCTCTTGTCTGATACCTTGTTCTGCTTTCTCCCTCTTGTCTGTATATTTGTTTTCCCCTTTTCTTTAACTTCTTGCTTTCCATCTCAGCTCACTCTTCCATTCTCAATATTACCATTGTTATTATTACAAGCTAGAAAATACTTAATTACACACAGTACAGGGACAGTAACAACACCAAGGACAATGACAGGAAGACAGAAAAAACAAGGAAACCAGTTTCCCCACAGCAAAAAATTAGTACAGGAACCAGAGGGGAATGAAGAGAACAGAAACTCAGATCCAGACTCCAACAAAATGAAGATAAACTATGCCAAAGGACCCAATGAAGCCCACAAGAATAATTTAAAAGAAGACATACTACAAGTACTCAATGAGAATTTTATAGAGATGATACTGGATAGGGTCAACCAAAATGTACAGGAGACACTCAAGAAATTCCAAGACAGTAAAAATAGAGAATTTGAAAAAGCAAAACAAGAAATAAAGGAAACCATAGAAGCACTGTATAAACACCAAAGTGGAAGAGAGAACACAATGAATAAATGGATAAATGATCTCAGGACAAAAATAGACAACAATAAAGAAGAAAACAGCCAGGATATGGAAAACCTCAGAAAAAAGAACGAAACAGAACTGCAAAACAAAATGGAAGGCCAATCCAGCAGAATAGAACAAACAGAAGACAGAATCTCAGAACTTGAAGATGAAATGGTAATTAAAGGAAAAACTGAAGAACTGTTAATTCAACAACTCAAGACCTGTGAAAAGAAAATGCAAGAACTCACTGACTCCATCAAAAGACCAAACTTGAGAATCATGGGCATCGAAGAAGGAGAAGAGGTGCAAGCGAAAGGAATGCGTAATATATTCAACAAAATAATAACGGAAAATTTCCCAAATCTAGAGAAAGATATTCCCATACAAATGCAAGAGGCCTCCAGGACACCAAACAGACCAGATCAAAATAGAACTACTCCACGACATATCATCATTAAAACAACAAGTTCAGAAACTAAGGAAAGAATATTGAAGGCTGTAAGAGAGAAAAAACAAGTAACATACAAAGGTAAACCCATCAAAATCACAGCAGACTTCTCAACAGAAATATTAAAAGCAGGAAGAGCGTGGGGTGAGATCTTCCGGGCACTGAATGAAAATAACTTCAACCCCAGGATACTCTACCCAGCAAAGCTATCATTCAAAATAGATGGAGCAATAAAAGTCTTCCATGATAAGCAGAAACTAAAAGAATATGTGACCACAAAGCCACCATTACAAAAGATTCTGCAAGGGATCCTGCACACAGAAAGTGACACCCAACTTAACCATGAAAAGGCAGGCAGCACCAAACCACAGGATAAGAAAAAGCAAGACAGTAGAGAGTAACATCTAGTTAGGTACACACAATCAAACCTTCTAACAACTAAGATAACTAAATGGCAGGAATCACCACATACCTATCAGTACTAACACTTAATGTTAATGGACTTAATTCACCCATCAAAAGACACTGTTTGACAAAATGGATTAAAAAAGAAGATCCAACAATTTGTTGCTTACAGGAGACTCATCTCACCGACAGAAATAAGCATATGCTTAGGATGAAAGTCTGGAAGATTTACCAAGCCAATGGCCCCCGAAAACAAGCAGGAGTAGCAATACTTATCTCTGACAAAGTAGACTTCAAACCCACATTGATCAAACGAGATAAAGAAGGACATTCCATACTAATAAAAGGGGAAATAGACCAAAAGGAAATAATAATCATCAATCTGTACGCACTTTTGTTCTACTTTATGCATCCCCTTTGATGAGACAGCTACAGGACAACATCTGAGGCACCAACTCCAGGACTGGAGATTGAGACGGACATCCAAATTATTAAGACTGAAATTGCATTGCATATAAACTTGGAAGTTTTTTGGTTTTTTTTTTTTTTTAATTTTCTATTTTCCATTTTATTTTAATTCATTTTTATAAATAGATATTAATTTCATATACTTATTTTTTATTTTTTTTATCTTTGATTTTCAATCCTCTCTCTGTCTCTCTATTGTCTGTTCAGCTTACTGTCGATTAGTACACTAACACTCCCTGTTTATACCTTTGAAACTCTCTTGTCTGATACCTTGTTCTGCTTTCTCCCTCTTGTCTGTATATTTGTTTTCCCCTTTTCTTTAACTTCTTGCTTTCCATCTCAGCTCACTCTTCCATTCTCAATATTACCATTGTTATTATTACAAGCTAGAAAATACTTAATTACACACAGTACAGGGACAGTAACAACACCAAGGACAATGACAGGAAGACAGAAAAAACAAGGAAACCAGTTTCCCCACAGCAAAAAATTAGTACAGGAACCAGAGGGGAATGAAGAGAACAGAAACTCAGATCCAGACTCCAACAAAATGAAGATAAACTATGCCAAAGGACCCAATGAAGCCCACAAGAATAATTTAAAAGAAGACATACTACAAGTACTCAATGAGAATTTTATAGAGATGATACTGGATAGGGTCAACCAAAATGTACAGGAGACACTCAAGAAATTCCAAGACAATAAAAATAGAGAATTTGAAAAAGCAAAACAAGAAATAAAGGAAACCATAGAAGCACTGTATAAACACCAAAGTGGAAGAGAGAACACAATGAATAAATGGATAAATGAACTCAGGACAAAAATAGACAACAATAAAGAAGAAAACAGCCAGGATATGGAAAACCTCAGAAAAAAGAACGAAACAGAACTGCAAAACAAAATGGAAGGCCAATCCAGCAGAATAGAACAAACAGAAGACAGAATCTCAGAACTTGAAGATGAAATGGTAATTAAAGGAAAAACTGAAGAACTGTTAATTAAACAACTCAAGACCTGTGAAAAGAAAATGCAAGAACTCACTGACTCCATCAAAAGACCAAACTTGCGAATCATGGGCATCGAAGAAGGAGAAGAGGTGCAAGCGAAAGGAATGCGTAATATATTCAACAAAATAATAACGGAAAATTTCCCAAATCTAGAGAAAGATATTCCCATACAAATGCAAGAGGCCTCCAGGACACCAAACAGACCAGATCAAAATAGAACTACTCCACGACATATCATCATTAAAACAACAAGTTCAGAAACTAAGGAAAGAATATTGAAGGCTGTAAGAGAGAAAAAACAAGTAACATACAAAGGTAAACCCATCAAAATCACAGCAGACTTCTCAACAGAAATATTAAAAGCAAGAAGAGCGTGGGGTGAGATCTTCCGGGCACTGAATGAAAATAACTTCAACCCCAGGATACTCTACCCAGCAAAGCTATCATTCAAAATAGATGGAGCAATAAAAGTCTTCCATGATAAGCAGAAACTAAAAGAATATGTGACCACAAAGCCACCATTACAAAAGATTCTGCAAGGGATCCTGCACACAGAAAGTGACACCCAACTTAACCATGAAAAGGCAGGCAGCACCAAACCACAGGATAAGAAAAAGAAAGACAGTAGAGAGTAACATCAAGTTAGGTACACACAATCAAACCTTCAAACAACTAAGATAACTAAATGGCAGGAATCACCACATACCTATCAGTACGAACACTTAATGTTAATGGACTTAATTCACCCATCAAAAGACACTGTTTGACAAAATGGATTAAAAAAGAAGATCCAACAATTTGTTGCTTACAGGAGACTCATCTCACCGACAGAAATAAGCATATGCTTAGGATGAAAGGCTGGAAGATTTACCAAGCCAATGGCCCCCGAAAACAAGCAGGAGTAGCAATACTTATCTCTGACAAAGTAGACTTCAAACCCACATTGATCAAACGAGATAAAGAAGGACATTCCATACTAATAAAAGGGGAAATAGACCAAAAGGAAATAATAATCATCAATCTGTACGCACTTTTGTTCTACTTTATGCATCCCCTTTGATGAGACAGCTACAGGACAACATCTGAGGCACCAACTCCAGGACTGGAGATTGAGACGGACATCCAAATTATTAAGACTGAAATTGCATTGCATATAAACTTGGAAGTTTTTTGGTTTTTTTTTTTTTTTAATTTTCTATTTTCCATTTTATTTTAATTCATTTTTATAAATAGATATTAATTTCATATACTTATTTTTTATTTTTTTATCTTTGATTTTCAATCCTCTCTCTGTCTCTCTATTGTCTGTTCAGCTTACTGTCGATTAGTACACTAACACTCCCTGTTTATACCTTTGAAACTCTCTTGTCTGATACCTTGTTCTGCTTTCTCCCTCTTGTCTGTATATTTGTTTTCCCCTTTTCTTTAACTTCTTGCTTTCCATCTCAGCTCACTCTTCCATTCTCAATATTACCATTGTTATTATTACAAGCTAGAAAATACTTATTACACACAGTACAGGGACAGTAACAACACCAAGGACAATGACAGGAAGACAGAAAAAACAAGGAAACCAGTTTCCCCACAGCAAAAAATTAGTACAGGAACCAGAGGGGAATGAAGAGAACAGAAACTCAGATCCAGACTCCAACAAAATGAAGATAAACTATGCCAAAGGACCCAATGAAGCCCACAAGAATAATTTAAAAGAAGACATACTACAAGTACTCAATGAGAATTTTATAGAGATGATACTGGATAGGGTCAACCAAAATGTACAGGAGACACTCAAGAAATTCCAAGACAGTAAAAATAGAGAATTTGAAAAAGCAAAACAAGAAATAAAGGAAACCATAGAAGCACTGTATAAACACCAAAGTGGAAGAGAGAACACAATGAATAAATGGATAAATGAACTCAGGACAAAAATAGACAACAATAAAGAAGAAAACAGCCAGGATATGGAAAACCTCAGAAAAAAGAACGAAACAGAACTGCAAAACAAAATGGAAGGCCAATCCAGCAGAATACAACAAACAGAAGACAGAATCTCAGAACTTGAAGATGAAATGGTAATTAAAGGAAAAACTGAAGAACTGTTAATTAAACAACTCAAGACCTGTGAAAAGAAAATGCAAGAACTCACTGACTCCATCAAACGACCAAACTTGAGAATCATGGGCATCGAAGAAGGAGAAGAGGTGCAAGCGAAAGGAATGCGTAATATATTCAACAAAATAATAACGGAAAATTTCCCAAATCTAGAGAAAGAGATTCCCATACAAATGCAAGAGGCCTCCAGGACACCAAACAGACCAGATCAAAATAGAACTACTCCACGACATATCATCATTAAAACAACAAGTTCAGAAACTAAGGAAAGAATATTGAAGGCTGTAAGAGAGAAAAAACAAGCAACATACAAAGGTAAACCCATCAAAATCACAGCAGACTTCTCAACAGAAATATTAAAAGCAAGAAGAGCGTGGGGTGAGATCTTCCGGGCACTGAATGAAAATAACTTCAACCCCAGGATACTCTACCCAGCAAAGCTATCATTCAAAATAGATGGAGCAATAAAAGTCTTCCATGATAAGCAGAAACTAAAAGAATATGTGACCACAAAGCCACCATTACAAAAGATTCTGCCAGGTATCCTGCACACAGAAAGTGACACCCAACTTAACCATGAAAAGGCAGGCAGCACCAAACCACAGGATAAGAAAAAGCAAGACAGTAGAGAGTAACATCAAGTTAGGTACACACAATCAAACCTTCAAACAACTAAGATAACTAAATGGCAGGAATCACCACATACCTATCAGTACGAACACTTAATGTTAATGGACTTAATTCACCCATCAAAAGACACTGTTTGACAAAATGGATTAAAAAAGAAGATCCAACAATTTGTTGCTTACAGGAGACTCATCTCACCGACAGAAATAAGCATATGCTTAGGATGAAAGGCTGGAAGATTTACCAAGCCAATGGCCCCCGAAAACAAGCAGGAGTAGCAATACTTATCTCTGACAAAGTAGACTTCAAACCCACATTGATCAAACGAGATAAAGAAGGACATTCCATACTAATAAAAGGGGAAATAGACCAAAAGGAAATAATAATCATCAATCTGTACGCACTTTTGTTCTACTTTATGCATCCCCTTTGATGAGACAACTACAGGACAACATCTGAGGCACCAACTCCAGGACTGGAGATTGAGACGGACATCCGAATTATTAAGACTGAAATTGCATTGCATATAAACTTGGAAGTTTTTTGGTTTTTTTTTTTTTTAATTTTCTATTTTCCATTTTATTTTAATTCTTTTTTATAAATAGATATTAATTTCATATACTTATTTTTTATTTTTTTTATCTTTGATTTTCAATCCTCTCTCTGTCTCTCTATTGTCTGTTCAGCTTACTGTCGATTAGTACACTAACACTCCCTGTTTATACCTTTGAAACTCTCTTGTCTGATACCTTGTTCTGCTTTCTCCCTCTTGTCTGTATATTTGTTTTCCCCTTTTCTTTAACTTCTTGCTTTCCATCTCAGCTCACTCTTCCATTCTCAATATTACCATTGTTATTATTACAAGCTAGAAAATACTTAATTACACACAGTACAGGGACAGTAACAACACCAAGGACAATGACAGGAAGACAGAAAAAACAAGGAAACCAGTTTCCCCACAGCAAAAAATTAGTACAGGAACCAGAGGGGAATGAAGAGAACAGAAACTCAGATCCAGACTCCAACAAAATGAAGATAAACTATGCCAAAGGACCCAATGAAGCCCACAAGAATAATTTAAAAGAAGACATACTACAAGTACTCAATGAGAATTTTATAGCGATGATACTGGATAGGGTCAACCAAAATGTACAGGAGACACTCAAGAAATTCCAAGACAATAAAAATAGAGAATTTGAAAAAGCAAAACAAGAAATAAAGGAAACCATAGAAGCACTGTATAAACACCAAAGTGGAAGAGAGAACACAATGAATAAATGGATAAATGAACTCAGGACAAAAATAGACAACAATAAAGAAGAAAACAGCCAGGATATGGAAAACCTCAGAAAAAAGAACGAAACAGAACTGCAAAACAAAATGGAAGGCCAATCCAGCAGAATAGAACAAACAGAAGACAGAATCTCAGAACTTGAAGATGAAATGGTAATTAAAGGAAAAACTGAAGAACTGTTAATTAAACAACTCAAGACCTGTGAAAAGAAAATGCAAGAACTCACTGACTCCATCAAAAGACCGAACTTGAGAATCATGGGCATCGAAGAAGGAGAAGAGGTGCAAGCGAAAGGAAGGCGTAATATATTCAACAAAATAATAACGGAAAATTTCCCAAATCTAGAGAAAGAGATTCCCATACAAATGCAAGAGGCCTCCAGGACACCAAACAGACCAGATCAAAATAGAACTACTCCACGACATATCATCATTAAAACAACAAGTTCAGAAACTAAGGAAAGAATATTGAAGGCTGTAAGAGAGAAAAAACAAGTAACATACAAAGGTAAACCCATCAAAATCACAGCAGACTTCTCAACAGAAATATTAAAAGCAAGAAGAGCGTGGGGTGAGATCTTCCGGGCACTGAATGAAAATACCTTCAACCCCAGGATACTCTACCCAGCAAAGCTATCATTCAAAATAGATGGAGCAATAAAAGTCTTCCATGATAAGCAGAAACTAAAAGAATATGTGACCACAAAGCCACCATTACAAAAGATTCTGCAAGGGATCCTGCACACAGAAAGTGACACCCAACTTAACCATGAAAAGGCAGGCAGCACCAAACCACAGGATAAGAAAAAGCAAGACAGTAGAGAGTAACAGCAAGTTAGGTACACACAATCAAACCTTCAAACAACTAAGATAACTAAATGGCAGGAATCACCACATACCTATCAGTACTAACACTTAATGTTAATGGACTTAATTCACCCATCAAAAGACACTGCTTGACAAAATGGATTAAAAAAGAAGATCCAACAATTTGTTGCTTACAGGAGACTCGTCTCACCGACACAAATAAGCATATGCTTAGGATGAAAGGCTGGAAGATTTACCAAGCCAATGGCCCCCGAAAACAAGCAGGAGTAGCAATACTTATCTCTGACAAAGTAGACTTCAAACCCACATTGATCAAACGAGATAAAGAAGGACATTCCATACTAATAAAAGGGGAAATAGACCAAAAGGAAATAATAATCATCAATCTGTACGCACTTTTGTTCTACTTTATGCATCCCCTTTGATGAGACAACTACAGGACAACATCTGAGGCACCAACTCCAGGACTGGAGATTGAGACGGACATCCGAATTATTAAGACTGAAATTGCATTGCATATAAACTTGGAAGTTTTTTGGTTTTTTTTTTTTAATTTTCTATTTTCCATTTTATTTTAATTCTTTTTTATAAATAGATATTAATTTCATATACTTATTTTTTATTTTTTTTATCTTTGATTTTCAATCCTCTCTCTGTCTCTCTATTGTCTGTTCAGCTTACTGTCGATTAGTACACTAACACTCCCTGTTTACACCTTTGAAACTCTCTTGTCTGATACCTTGTTCTGCTTTCTCCCTCTTGTCTGTATATTTGTTTTCCCCTTTTCTTTAACTTCTTGCTTTCCATCTCAGCTCACTCTTCCATTCTCAATATTACCATTGTTATTATTACAAGCTAGAAAATACTTAATTACACACAGTACAGGGACAGTAACAACACCAAGGACAATGACAGGAAGACAGAAAAAACAAGGAAACCAGTTTCCCCACAGCAAAAAATTAGTACAGGAACCAGAGGGGAATGAAGAGAACAGAAACTCAGATCCAGACTCCAACAAAATGAAGATAAACTATGCCAAAGGACCCAATGAAGCCCACAAGAATAATTTAAAAGAAGACATACTACAAGTACTCAATGAGAATTTTATAGAGATGATACTGGATAGGGTCAACCAAAATGTACAGGAGACACTCAAGAAATTCCAAGACAGTAAAAATAGAGAATTTGAAAAAGCAAAACAAGAAATAAAGGAAACCATAGAAGCACTGTATAAACACCAAAGTGGAAGAGAGAACACAATGAATAAATGGATAAATGAACTCAGGACAAAAATAGACAACAATAAAGAAGAAAACAGCCAGGATATGGAAAACCTCAGAAAAAAGAACGAAACAGAACTGCAAAACAAAATGGAAGGCCAATCCAGCAGAATAGAACAAACAGAAGACAGAATCTCAGAACTTGAAGATGAAATGGTAATTAAAGGAAAAACTGAAGAACTGTTAATTAAACAACTCAAGACCTGTGAAAAGAAAATGCAAGAACTCACTGACTCCATCAAAAGACCAAACTTGAGAATCATGGGCATCGAAGAAGGAGAAGAGGTGCAAGCGAAAGGAATGCGTAATATATTCAACAAAATAATAACGGAAAATTTCCCAAATCTAGAGAAAGATATTCCCATACAAATGCAAGAGGCCTCCAGGACACCAAACAGACCAGATCAAAATAGAACTACTCCACGACATATCATCATTAAAACAACAAGTTCAGAAACTAAGGAAAGAATATTGAAGGCTGTAAGAGAGAAAAAACAAGTAACATACAAAGGTAAACCCATCAAAATCACAGCAGACTTCTCAACAGAAATATTAAAAGCAGGAAGAGCGTGGGGTGAGATCTTCCGGGCACTGAATGAAAATAACTTCAACCCCAGGATACTCTACCCAGCAAAGCTATCATTCAAAATAGATGGAGCAATAAAAGTCTTCCATGATAAGCAGAAACTAAAAGAATATGTGACCACAAAGCCACCATTACAAAAGATTCTGCAAGGGATCCTGCACACAGAAAGTGACACCCAACTTAACCATGAAAAGGCAGGCAGCACCAAACCACAGGATAAGAAAAAGCAAGACAGTAGAGAGTAACATCTAGTTAGGTACACACAATCAAACCTTCTAACAACTAAGATAACTAAATGGCAGGAATCACCACATACCTATCAGTACTAACACTTAATGTTAATGGACTTAATTCACCCATCAAAAGACACTGTTTGACAAAATGGATTAAAAAAGAAGATCCAACAATTTGTTGCTTACAGGAGACTCATCTCACCCACAGAAATAAGCATATGCTTAGGATGAAAGGCTGGAAGATTTACCAAGCCAATGGCCCCCGAAAACAAGCAGGAGTAGCAATACTTATCTCTGACAAAGTAGACTTCAAACCCACATTGATCAAACGAGATAAAGAAGGACATTCCATACTAATAAAAGGGGAAATAGACCAAAAGGAAATAATAATCATCAATCTGTACGCACTTTTGTTCTACTTTATGCATCCCCTTTGATGAGACAGCTACAGGACAACATCTGAGGCACCAACTCCAGGACTGGAGATTGAGACGGACATCCAAATTATTAAGACTGAAATTGCATTGCATATAAACTTGGAAGTTTTTTGGTTTTTTTTTTTTTTAATTTTCTATTTTCCATTTTATTTTAATTCATTTTTATAAATAGATATTAATTTCATATACTTATTTTTTATTTTTTTTATCTTTGATTTTCAATCCTCTCTCTGTCTCTCTATTGTCTGTTCAGCTTACTGTCGATTAGTACACTAACACTCCCTGTTTATACCTTTGAAACTCTCTTGTCTGATACCTTGTTCTGCTTTCTCCCTCTTGTCTGTATATTTGTTTTCCCCTTTTCTTTAACTTCTTGCTTTCCATCTCAGCTCACTCTTCCATTCTCAATATTACCATTGTTATTATTACAAGCTAGAAAATACTTAATTACACACAGTACAGGGACAGTAACAACACCAAGGACAATGACAGGAAGACAGAAAAAACAAGGAAACCAGTTTCCCCACAGCAAAAAATTAGTACAGGAACCAGAGGGGAATGAAGAGAACAGAAACTCAGATCCAGACTCCAACAAAATGAAGATAAACTATGCCAAAGGACCCAATGAAGCCCACAAGAATAATTTAAAAGAAGACATACTACAAGTACTCAATGAGAATTTTATAGAGATGATACTGGATAGGGTCAACCAAAATGTACAGGAGACACTCAAGAAATTCCAAGACAATAAAAATAGAGAATTTGAAAAAGCAAAACAAGAAATAAAGGAAACCATAGAAGCACTGTATAAACACCAAAGTGGAAGAGAGAACACAATGAATAAATGGATAAATGAACTCAGGACAAAAATAGACAACAATAAAGAAGAAAACAGCCAGGATATGGAAAACCTCAGAAAAAAGAACGAAACAGAACTGCAAAACAAAATGGAAGGCCAATCCAGCAGAATAGAACAAACAGAAGACAGAATCTCAGAACTTGAAGATGAAATGGTAATTAAAGGAAAAACTGAAGAACTGTTAATTAAACAACTCAAGACCTGTGAAAAGAAAATGCAAGAACTCACTGACTCCATCAAAAGACCAAACTTGAGAATCATGGGCATCGAAGAACGAGAAGAGGTGCAAGCGAAAGGAATGCGTAATATATTCAACAAAATAATAACGGAAAATTTCCCAAATCTAGAGAAAGATATTCCCATACAAATGCAAGAGGCCTCCAGGACACCAAACAGACCAGATCAAAATAGAACTACTCCACGACATATCATCATTAAAACAACAAGTTCAGAAACTAAGGAAAGAATATTGAAGGCTGTAAGAGAGAAAAAACAAGTAACATACAAAGGTAAACCCATCAAAATCACAGCAGACTTCTCAACAGAAATATTAAAAGCAAGAAGAGCGTGGGGTGAGATCTTCCGGGCACTGAATGAAAATAACTTCAACCCCAGGATACTCTACCCAGCAAAGCTATCATTCAAAATAGATGGAGCAATAAAAGTCTTCCATGATAAGCAGAAACTAAAAGAATATGTGACCACAAAGCCACCATTACAAAAGATTCTGCAAGGGATCCTGCACACAGAAAGTGACACCCAACTTAACCATGAAAAGGCAGGCAGCACCAAACCACAGGATAAGAAAAAGAAAGACAGTAGAGAGTAACATCAAGTTAGGTACACACAATCAAACCTTCAAACAACTAAGATAACTAAATGGCAGGAATCACCACATACCTATCAGTACGAACACTTAATGTTAATGGACTTAATTCACCCATCAAAAGACACTGTTTGACAAAATGGATTAAAAAAGAAGATCCAACAATTTGTTGCTTACAGGAGACTCATCTCACCGACAGAAATAAGCATATGCTTAGGATGAAAGGCTGGAAGATTTACCAAGCCAATGGCCCCCGAAAACAAGCAGGAGTAGCAATACTTATCTCTGACAAAGTAGACTTCAAACCCACATTGATCAAACGAGATAAAGAAGGACATTCCATACTAATAAAAGGGGAAATAGACCAAAAGGAAATAATAATCATCAATCTGTACGCACTTTTGTTCTACTTTATGCATCCCCTTTGATGAGACAGCTACAGGACAACATCTGAGGCACCAACTCCAGGACTGGAGATTGAGACGGACATCCAAATTATTAAGACTGAAATTGCATTGCATATAAACTTGGAAGTTTTTTGGTTTTTTTTTTTTTTTAATTTTCTATTTTCCATTTTATTTTAATTCATTTTTATAAATAGATATTAATTTCATATACTTATTTTTTATTTTTTTATCTTTGATTTTCAATCCTCTCTCTGTCTCTCTATTGTCTGTTCAGCTTACTGTCGATTAGTACACTAACACTCCCTGTTTATACCTTTGAAACTCTCTTGTCTGATACCTTGTTCTGCTTTCTCCCTCTTGTCTGTATATTTGTTTTCCCCTTTTCTTTAACTTCTTGCTTTCCATCTCAGCTCACTCTTCCATTCTCAATATTACCATTGTTATTATTACAAGCTAGAAAATACTTAATTACACACAGTACAGGGACAGTAACAACACCAAGGACAATGACAGGAAGACAGAAAAAACAAGGAAACCAGTTTCCCCACAGCAAAAAATTAGTACAGGAACCAGAGGGGAATGAAGAGAACAGAAACTCAGATCCAGACTCCAACAAAATGAAGATAAACTATGCCAAAGGACCCAATGAAGCCCACAAGAATAATTTAAAAGAAGACATACTACAAGTACTCAATGAGAATTTTATAGAGATGATACTGGATAGGGTCAACCAAAATGTACAGGAGACACTCAAGAAATTCCAAGACAATTAAAATAGAGAATTTGAAAAAGCAAAACAAGAAATAAAGGAAACCATAGAAGCACTGTATAAACACCAAAGTGAAAGAGAGAACACGATGAATAAATGGATAAATGAACTCAGGACAAAAATAGACAACAATAAAGAAGAAAACAGCCAGGATATGGAAAACCTCAGAAAAAAGAACGAAACAGAACTGCAAAACAAAATGGAAGGCCAATCCAGCAGAATAGAACAAACAGAAGACAGAATCTCAGAACTTGAAGATGAAATGGTAATTAAAGGAAAAACTGAAGAACTGTTAATTAAACAACTCAAGACCTGTGAAAAGAAAATGCAAGAACTCACTGACTCCATCAAAAGACCAAACTTGAGAATCATGGGCATCGAAGAACGAGAAGAGGTGCAAGCGAAAGGAATGCGTAATATATTCAACAAAATAATAACGGAAAATTTCCCAAATCTAGAGAAAGAGATTCCCATACAAATGCAAGAGGCCTCCAGGACACCAAACAGACCAGATCAAAATAGAACTACTCCACGACATATCATCATTAAAACAACAAGTTCAGAAACTAAGGAAAGAATATTGAAGGCTGTAAGAGAGAAAAAACAAGTAACATACAAAGGTAAACCCATCGAAATCACAGCAGACTTCTCAACAGAAATATTAAAAGCAAGAAGAGCGTGGGGTGAGATCTTCCGGGCACTGAATGAAAATACCTTCAACCCCAGGATACTCTACCCAGCAAAGCTATCATTCAAAATAGATGGAGCAATAAAAGTCTTCCATGATAAGCAGAAACTAAAAGAATATGTGACCACAAAGCCACCATTACAAAAGATTCTGCAAGGGATCCTGCACACAGAAAGTGACACCCAACTTAACCATGAAAAGGCAGGCAGCACCAAACCACAGGATAAGAAAAAGCAAGACAGTATAGAGTAACATCAAGTTAGGTACACACAATCAAACCTTCAAACAACTAAGATAACTAAATGGCAGGAATCACCACATACCTATCAGTACTAACACTTAATGTTAATGGACTTAATTCACCCATCAAAAGACACTGCTTGACAAAATGGATTAAAAAAGAAGATCCAACAATTTGTTGCTTACAGGAGACTCGTCTCACCGACAGAAATAAGCATATGCTTAGGATGAAAGGCTGGAAGATTTACCAAGCCAATGGCCCCCGAAAACAAGCAGGAGTAGCAATACTTATCTCTGACAAAGTAGACTTCAAACCCACATTGATCAAACGAGATAAAGAAGGACATTCCATACTAATAAAAGGGGAAATAGACCAAAAGGAAATAATAATCATCAATCTGTACGCACTTTTGTTCTACTTTATGCATCCCCTTTGATGAGACAACTACAGGACAACATCTGAGGCACCAACTCCAGGACTGGAGATTGAGACGGACATCCGAATTATTAAGACTGAAATTGCATTGCATATAAACTTGGAAGTTTTTCGGTTTTTTTTTTTTAATTTTCTATTTTCCATTTTATTTTAATTCATTTTTATAAATAGATATTAATTTCATATACTTATTTTTTATTTTTTTTATCTTTGATTTTCAATCCTCTCTCTGTCTCTCTATTGTCTGTTCAGCTTACTGTCGATTAGTACACTAACACTCCCTGTTTACACCTTTGAAACTCTCTTGTCTGATACCTTGTTCTGCTTTCTCCCTCTTGTCTGTATATTTGTTTTCCCCTTTTCTTTAACTTCTTGCTTTCCATCTCAGCTCACTCTTCCATTCTCAATATTACCATTGTTATTATTACAAGCTAGAAAATACTTAATTACACACAGTACAGGGACAGTAACAACACCAAGGACAATGACAGGAAGACAGAAAAAACAAGGAAACCAGTTTCCCCACAGCAAAAATTTAGTACAGGAACCAGAGGGGAATGAAGAGAACAGAAACTCAGATCCAGACTCCAACAAAATGAAGATAAACTATGCCAAAGGACCCAATGAAGCCCACAAGAATAATTTAAAAGAAGACATACTACAAGTACTCAATGAGAATTTTATAGAGATGATACTGGATAGGGTCAACCAAAATGTACAGGAGACACTCAAGAAATTCCAAGACAATAAAAATAGAGAATTTGAAAAAGCAAAACAAGAAATAAAGGAAACCATAGAAGCACTGTATAAACACCAAAGTGGAAGAGAGAACACAATGAATAAATGGATAAATGAACTCAGGACAAAAATAGACAACAATAAAGAAGAAAACAGCCAGGATATGGAAAACCTCAGAAAAAAGAACGAAACAGAACTGCAAAACAAAATGGAAGGCCAATCCAGCAGAATAGAACAAACAGAAGACAGAATCTCAGAACTTGAAGATGAAATGGTAATTAAAGGAAAAACTGAAGAACTGTTAATTAAACAACTCAAGACCTGTGAAAAGAAAATGCAAGAACTCACTGACTCCATCAAAAGACCAAACTTGAGAATCATGGGCATCGAAGAAGGAGAAGAGGTGCAAGCGAAAGGAATGCGTAATATATTCAACAAAATAATAACGGAAAATTTCCCAAATCTAGAGAAAGAGATTCCCATACAAATGCAAGAGGCCTCCAGGACACCAAACAGACCAGATCAAAATAGAACTACTCCACGACATATCATCATTAAAACAACAAGTTCAGAAACTAAGGAAAGAATATTGAAGGCTGTAAGAGAGAAAAAACAAGTAACATACAAAGGTAAACCCATCAAAATCACAGCAGACTTCTCAACAGAAATATTAAAAGCAAGAAGAGCGTGGGGTGAGATCTTCCGGGCACTGAATGAAAATAACTTCAACCCCAGGATACTCTACCCAGCAAAGCTATCATTCAAAATAGATGGAGCAATAAAAGTCTTCCATGATAAGCAGAAACTAAAAGAATATGTGACCACAAAGCCACCATTACAAAAGATTCTGCAAGGGATCCTGCACACAGAAAGTGACACCCAACTTAACCATGAAAAGGCAGGCAGCACCAAACCACAGGATAAGAAAAAGCAAGACAGTAGAGAGTAACATCAAGTTAGGTACACACAATCAAACCTTCAAACAACTAAGATAACTAAATGGCAGGAATCACCACATACCTATCAGTACTAACACTTAATGTTAATGGACTTAATTCACCCATCAAAAGACACTGTTTGACAAAATGGATTAAAAAAGAAGATCCAACAATTTGTTGCTTACAGGAGACTCATCTCACCGACAGAAATAAGCATATGCTTAGGATGAAAGGCTGGAAGATTTACCAAGCCAATGGCCCCCGAAAACAAGCAGGAGTAGCAATACTTATCTCTGACAAAGTAGACTTCAAACCCACATTGATCAAACGAGATAAAGAAGGACATTCCATACTAATAAAAGGGGAAATAGACCAAAAGGAAATAATAATCATCAATCTGTACGCACTTTTGTTCTACTTTATGCATCCCCTTTGATGAGACAGCTACAGGAAAACATCTGAGGCACCAACTCCAGGACTGGAGATTGAGACGGACATCCAAATTATTAAGACTGAAATTGCATTGCATATAAACTTGGAAGTTTTTTGGTTTTTTTTTTTTTTAATTTTCTATTTTCCATTTTATTTTAATTCATTTTTATAAACAAATGTTAATTTCATATACTTATTTTTTATTTTTTTATCTTTGATTTTCAATCCTCTCTCTGTCTCTCTATTGTCTGTTCAGCTTACTGTCGATTAGTACACTAACACTCCCTGTTTATACCTTTGAAACTCTCTTGTCTGATACCTTGTTCTGCTTTCTCCCTCTTGTCTGTATATTTGTTTTCCCCTTTTCTTTAACTTCTTGCTTTCCATCTCAGCTCACTCTTCCATTCTCAATATTACCATTGTTATTATTACAAGCTAGAAAATACTTAATTACACACAGTACAGGGACAGTAACAACACCAAGGACAATGACAGGAAGACAGAAAAAACAAGGAAACCAGTTTCCCCACAGCAAAAAATTAGTACAGGAACCAGAGGGGAATGAAGAGAACAGAAACTCAGATCCAGACTCCAACAAAATGAAGATAAACTATGCCAAAGGACCCAATGAAGCCCACAAGAATAATTTAAAAGAAGACATACTACAAGTACTCAATGAGAATTTTATAGAGATGATACTGGATAGGGTCAACCAAAATGTACAGGAGACACTCAAGAAATTCCAAGACAATAAAAATAGAGAATTTGAAAAAGCAAAACAAGAAATAAAGGAAACCATAGAAGCACTGTATAAACACCAAAGTGGAAGAGAGAACACAATGAATAAATGGATAAATGAACTCAGGACAAAAATAGACAACAATAAAGAAGAAAACAGCCAGGATATGGAAAACCTCAGAAAAAAGAACGAAACAGAACTGCAAAACAAAATGGAAGGCCAATCCAGCAGAATAGAACAAACAGAAGACAGAATCTCAGAACTTGAAGATGAAATGGTAATTAAAGGAAAAACTGAAGAACTGTTAATTAAACAACTCAAGACCTGTGAAAAGAAAATGCAAAAACTCACTGACTCCATCAAAAGACCAAACTTGAGAATCATGGGCATCGAAGAAGGAGAAGAGGTGCAAGCGAAAGGAAGGCGTAATATATTCAACAAAATAATAACGGAAAATTTCCCAAATCTAGAGAAAGACATTCCCATACAAATGCAAGAGGCCTCCAGGACACCAAACAGACCAGATCAAAATAGAACTACTCCACGACATATCATCATTAAAACAACAAGTTCAGAAACTAAGGAAAGAATATTGAAGGCTGTAAGAGAGAAAAAACAAGTAACATACAAAGGTAAACCCATCAAAATCACAGCAGACTTCTCAACAGAAATATTAAAAGCAAGAAGAGCGTGGGGTGAGATCTTCCGGGCACTGAATGAAAATAACTTCAACCCCAGGATACTCTACCCAGCAAAGCTATCATTCAAAATAGATGGAGCAATAAAAGTCTTCCATGATAAGCAGAAACTAAAAGAATATGTGACCACAAAGCCACCATTACAAAAGATTCTGCAAGGGATCCTGCACACAGAAAGTGACACCCAACTTAACCATGAAAAGGCAGGCAGCACCAAACCACAGGATAAGAAAAAGCAAGACAGTAGAGAGTAACATCAAGTTAGGTACACACAATCAAACCTTCAAACAACTAAGATAACTAAATGGCAGGAATCACCACATACCTATCAGTACTAACACTTAATGTTAATGGACTTAATTCACCCATCAAAAGACACTGTTTGACAAAATGGATTAAAAAAGAAGATCCAACAATTTGTTGCTTACAGGAGACTCATCTCACCGACAGAAATAAGCATATGCTTAGGATGAAAGGCTGGAAGATTTACCAAGCCAATGGCCCCCGAAAACAAGCAGGAGTAGCAATACTTATCTCTGACAAAGTAGACTTCAAACCCACATTGATCAAACGAGATAAAGAAGGACATTCCATACTAATAAAAGGGGAAATAGACCAAAAGGAAATAATAATCATCAATCTGTACGCACTTTTGTTCTACTTTATGCATCCCCTTTGATGAGACAACTACAGGACAACATCTGAGGCACCAACTCCAGGACTGGAGATTGAGACGGACATCCAAATTATTAAGACTGAAATTGCATTGCATATAAACTTGGAAGTTTTTTGGCTTTTTTTTTTTTTAATTTTCTATTTTCCATTTTATTTTAATTCATTTTTATAAATAGATATTAATTTCATATACTTATTTTTTATTTTTTTTATCTTTGATTTTCAATGCTCTCTCTGTCTCTCTATTGTCTGTTCAGCTTCCTGTCGATTAGTACACTAACACTCCCTGTTTATACCTTTGAAACTCTCTTGTCTGATACCTTGTTCTGCTTTCTCCCTCTTGTCTGTATATTTGTTTTCCCCTTTTCTTTAACTTCTTGCTTTCCATCTCAGCTCACTCTTCCATTCTCAATATTACCATTGTTATTATTACAAGCTAGAAAATACTTAATTACACACAGAACAGGGACAGTAACAACACCAAGGACAATTTCAGGAAGACAGAAAAAACAAGGAAACCAGTTTCCCCACAGCAAAAAATTAGTACAGGAACCAGAGGGGAATGAAGAGAACAGAAACTCAGATCCAGACTCCAACAAAATGAAGATAAACTATGCCAAAGGACCCAATCAAGCCCACAAGAATAATTTAAAAGAAGACATACTACAAGTACTCAATGAGAATTTTATAGAGATGATACTGGATAGGGTCAACCAAAATGTACAGGAGACACTCAAGAAATTCCAAGACAATAAAAATAGAGAATTTGAAAAAGCAAAACAAGAAATAAAGGAAACCATAGAAGCACTGTATAAACACCAAAGTGAAAGAGAGAACACGATGAATAAATGGATAAATGAACTCAGGACAAAAATAGACAACAATAAAGAAGAAAACAGCCAGGATATGGAAAACCTCAGAAAAAAGAACGAAACAGAGCTGCAAAACAAAATGGAAGGCCAATCCAGCAGAATAGAACAAACAGAAGACAGAATCTCAGAACTTGAAGATGAAATGGTAATTAAAGGAAAAACTGAAGAACTGTTAATTAAACAACTCAAGACCTGTGAAAAGAAAATGCAAGAACTCACTGACTCCATCAAAAGACCAAACTTGAGAATCATGGGCATCGAAGAAGGAGAAGAGGTGCAAGCGAAAGGAAGGCATAATATATTCAACAAAATAATAACGGAAAATTTCCCAAAACTAGAGAAAGATATTCCCATACAAATGCAAGAGGCCTCCAGGACACCAAACAGACCAGATCAAAATAGAACTACTCCACGACATATCATCATTAAAACAACAAGTTCAGAAACTAAGGAAAGAATATTGAAGGCTGGAAGAGAGAAAAAACAAGTAACATACAAAGGTAAACCCATCAAAATCACAGCAGACTTCTCAACAGAAATATTAAAAGCAAGAAGAGCGTGGGGTGAGATCTTCCGGGCACTGAATGAAAATAACTTCAACCCCAGGATACTCTACCCAGCAAAGCTATCATTCAAAATAGATGGAGCAATAAAAGTCTTCCATGATAAGCAGAAACTAAAAGAATATGTGACCACAAAGCCACCATTACAAAAGATTCTGCAAGGGATCCTGCACACAGAAAGTGACACCCAACTTAACCATGAAAAGGCAGGCAGCACCAAACCACAGGATAAGAAAAAGCAAGACAGTAGAGAGTAACATCAAGTTAGGTACACACAATCAAACCTTCAAACAACTAAGATAACTAAATGACAGGAATCACCACATACCTATCAGTACTAACACTTAATGTTAATGGACTTAATTCACCCATCAAAAGACACTGTTTGACAAAATGGATTAAAAAAGAAGATCCAACAATTTGTTGCTTACAGGAGACTCATCTCACCGACAGAAATAAGCATATGCTTAGGATGAAAGGCTGGAAGATTTACCAAGCCAATGGCCCCCGAAAACAAGCAGGAGTAGCAATACTTATCTCTGACAAAGTAGACTTCAAACCCACATTGATCAAACGAGATAAAGAAGGACATTCCATACTAATAAAAGGGGAAATAGACCAAAAGGAAATAATAATCATCAATCTGTACCCACTTTTGTTCTACTTTATGCATCCCCTTTGATGAGACAACTACAGTACAACATCTGAGGCACCAACTCCAGGACTGGAGATTGAGACGGACATCCAAATTATTAAGACTGAAATTGCATTGCATATAAACTTGGAAGTTTTTTGGTTTTTTTTTTTTAATTTTCTATTTTCCATTTTATTTTAATTCATTTTTATAAATAGATATTAATTTCATATACTTATTTTTTATTTTTTTATCTTTGATTTTCAATCCTCTCTCTGTCTCTCTATTGTCTGTTCAGCTTACTGTCGATTAGTACACTAACACTCCCTGTTTATACCTTTGAAACTCTCTTGTCTGATACCTTGTTCTGCTTTCTCCCTCTTGTCTGTATATTTGTTTTCCCCTTTTCTTTAACTTCTTGCTTTCCATCTCAGCTCACTCTTCCATTCTCAATATTACCATTGTTATTATTACAAGCTAGAAAATACTTAATTACACACAGTACAGGGACAGTAACAACACCAAGGACAATGACAGGAAGACAGAAAAAACAAGGAAACCAGTTTCCCCACAGCAAAAAATTAGTACAGGAACCAGAGGGGAATGAAGAGAACAGAAACTCAGATCCAGACTCCAACAAAATGAAGATAAACTATGCCAAAGGACCCAATGAAGCCCACAAGAATAATTTAAAAGAAGACATACTACAAGTACTCAATGAGAATTTTATAGAGATGATACTGGATAGGGTCAACCAAAATGTACAGGAGACACTCAAGAAATTCCAAGACAATAAAAATAGAGAATTTGAAAAAGCAAAACAAGAAATAAAGGAAACCATAGAAGCACTGTATAAACACCAAAGTGGAAGAGAGAACACAATGAATAAATGGATAAATGAACTCAGGACAAAAATAGACAACAATAAAGAAGAAAACAGCCAGGATATGGAAAACCTCAGAAAAAAGAACGAAACAGAGCTGCAAAACAAAATGGAAGGCCAATCCAGCAGAATAGAACAAACAGAAGACAGAATCTCAGAACTTGAAGATGAAATGGTAATTAAAGGAAAAACTGAAGAACTGTTAATTAAACAACTCAAGACCTGTGAAAAGAAAATGCAAGAACTCACTGACTCCATCAAAAGACCAAACTTGAGAATCATGGGCATCGAAGAAGGAGAAGAGGTGCAAGCGAAAGGAGGGCGTAATATATTCAACAAAATAATAACGGAAAATTTCCCAAATCTAGAGAAAGATATTCCCATACAAATGCAAGAGGCCTCCAGGACACCAAACAGACCAGATCAAAATAGAACTACTCCACGACATATCATCATTAAAACAACAAGTTCAGAAACTAAGGAAAGAATATTGAAGGCTGTAAGAGAGAAAAAACAAGTAACATACAAAGGTAAACCCATCAAAATCACAGCAGACTTCTCAACAGAAATATTAAAAGCAAGAAGAGCGTGGGGTGAGATCTTCCGGGCACTGAATGAAAATAACTTCAACCCCAGGATACTCTACCCAGCAAAGCTATCATTCAAAATAGATGGAGCAATAAAAGTCTTCCATGATAAGCAGAAACTAAAAGAATATGTGACCACAAAGCCACCATTACAAAAGATTCTGCAAGGGATCCTGCACACAGAAAGTGACACCCAACTTAACCATGAAAAGGCAGGCAGCACCAAACCACAGGATAAGAAAAAGCAAGACAGTAGAGAGTAACATCAAGTTAGGTACACACAATCAAACCTTCAAACAACTAAGATAACTAAATGGCAGGAATCACCACATACCTATCAGTACTAACACTTAATGTTAATGGACTTAATTCACCCATCAAAAGACACTGTTTGACAAAATGGATTAAAAAAGAAGATCCAACAATTTGTTGCTTACAGGAGACTCATCTCACCGACAGAAATAAGCATATGCTTAGGATGAAAGGCTGGAAGATTTACCAAGCCAATGGCCCCCGAAAACAAGCAGGAGTAGCAATACTTATCTCTGACAAAGTAGACTTCAAACCCACATTGATCAAACGAGATAAAGAAGGACATTCCATACTAATAAAAGGGGAAATAGACCAAAAGGAAATAATAATCATCAATCTGTACCCACTTTTGTTCTACTTTATGCATCCCCTTTGATGAGACAACTACAGGACAACATCTGAGGCACCAACTCCAGGACTGGAGATTGAGACGGACATCCAAATTATTAAGACTGAAATTGCATTGCATATAAACTTGGAAGTTTTTTGGTTTTTTTTTTTTTTATTTTCTATTTTCCATTTTATTTTAATTCATTTTTATAAATAGATATTAATTTCATATACTAATTTTTTATTTTTTTTATCTTTGATTTTCAATCCTCTCTCTGTCTCTCTATTGTCTGTTCAGCTTCCTGTCGATTAGTACACTAACACTCCCTGTTTATACCTTTGAAACTCTCTTGTCTGATACCTTGTTCTGCTTTCTCCCTCTTGTCTGTATATTTGTTTATCTCCCTCTTGTCTGTATATTTGTATATCTTGTCTGTATATTTGTATAATGACAGGAAGACAGAAAAAACAAGGAAACCAGTTTCCCCACAGCAAAAAATTAGTACAGGAACCAGAGGGGAATGAAGAGAACAGAAACTCAGATCCGGACTCCAACAAAATGAAGATAAACTATGCCAAAGGACCCAATGAAGCCCACAAGAATAATTTAAAAGAAGACATACTACAAGTACTCAATGAGAATTTTATAGAGATGATACTGGATAGGGTCAACCAAAATGTACAGGAGACACTCAAGAAATTCCAAGACAATAAAAATAGAGAATTTGAAAAAGCAAAACAAGAAATAAAGGAAACCATAGAAGCACTGTATAAACACCAAAGTGGAAGAGAGAACACAATGAATAAATGGATAAATGAACTCAGGACAAAAATAGACAACAATAAAGAAGAAAACAGCCAGGATATGGAAAACCTCAGAAAAAAGAACGAAACAGAGCTGCAAAACAAAATGGAAGGCCAATCCAGCAGAATAGAACAAACAGAAGACAGAATCTCAGAACTTGAAGATGAAATGGTAATTAAAGGAAAAACTGAAGAACTGTTAATTAAACAACTCAAGACCTGTGAAAAGAAAATGCAAGAACTCACTGACTCCATCAAAAGACCAAACTTGAGAATCATGGGCATCGAAGAAGGAGAAGAGGTGCAAGCGAAAGGAAGGCGTAATATATTCAACAAAATAATAACGGAAAATTTCCCAAATCTAGAGAAAGATATTCCCATACAAATGCAAGAGGCCTCCAGGACACCAAACAGACCAGATCAAAATAGAACTACTCCACGACATATCATCATTAAAACAACAAGTTCAGAAACTAAGGAAAGAATATTGAAGGCTGTAAGAGAGAAAAAACAAGTAACATACAAAGGTAAACCCATCAAAATCACAGCAGACTTCTCAACAGAAATATTAAAAGCAAGAAGAGCGTGGGGTGAGATCTTCCGGGCACTGAATGAAAATAACTTCAACCCCAGGATACTCTACCCAGCAAAGCTATCATTCAAAATAGATGGAGCAATAAAAGTCTTCCATGATAAGCAGAAACTAAAAGAATATGTGACCACAAAGCCACCATTACAAAAGATTCTGCAAGGGATCCTGCACACAGAAAGTGACACCCAACTTAACCATGAAAAGGCAGGCAGCACCAAACCACAGGATAAGAAAAAGCAAGACAGTAGAGAGTAACATCAAGTTAGGTACACACAATCAAACCTTCAAACAACTAAGATAACTAAATGGCAGGAATCACCACATACCTATCAGTACTAACACTTAATGTTAATGGACTTAATTCACCCATCAAAAGACACTGTTTGACAAAATGGATTAAAAAAGAAGATCCAACAATTTGTTGCTTACAGGAGACTCATCTCACCGACAGAAATAAGCATATGCTTAGGATGAAAGGCTGGAAGATTTACCAAGCCAATGGCCCCCGAAAACAAGCAGGAGTAGCAATACTTATCTCTGACAAAGTAGACTTCAAACCCACATTGATCAAACGAGATAAAGAAGGACATTCCATACTAATAAAAGGGGAAATAGACCAAAAGGAAATAATAATCATCAATCTGTACGCACTTTTGTTCTACTTTATGCATCCCCTTTGATGAGACAACTACAGGACAACATCTGAGGCACCAACTCCAGGACTGGAGATTGAGACGGACATCCAAATTATTAAGACTGAAAGTGCATTGCATATAAACTTGGAAGTTTTTTGGGTTTTTTTTTTTTTAATTTTCTATTTTCCATTTTATTTTAATTCATTTTTATAAATAGATATTAATTTCATATACTTATTTTTTATTTTTTTTATCGTTGATTTTCAATCCTCTCTCTGTCTCTCTATTGTCTGTTCAGCTTACTGTCGATTAGTACACTAACACTCCCTGTTTATACCTTTGAAACTCTCTTGTCTGATACCTTGTTCTGCTTTCTCCCTCTTGTCTGTATATTTGTTTTCCCCTTTTCTTTAACTTCTTGCTTTCCATCTCAGCTCACTCTTCCATTCTCAATATTACCATTGTTATTATTACAAGCTAGAAAATACTTAATTACACACAGTACAGGGACAGTAACAACACCAAGGACAATGACAGGAAGACAGAAAAAACAAGGAAACCAGTTTCCCCACAGCAAAAAATTAGTACAGGAACCAGAGGGGAATGAAGAGAACAGAAACTCAGATCCAGACTCCAACAAAATGAAGATAAACTATGCCAAAGGACCCAATGAAGCCCACAAGAATAATTTAAAAGAAGACATACTACAAGTACTCAATGAGAATTTTATAGAGATGATACTGGATAGGGTCAACCAAAATGTACAGGAGACACTCAAGAAATTCCAAGACAATAAAAATAGAGAATTTGAAAAAGCAAAACAAGAAATAAAGGAAACCATAGAAGCACTGTATAAACACCAAAGTGGAAGAGAGAACACGATGAATAAATGGATAAATGAACTCAGGACAAAAATAGACAACAATAAAGAAGAAAACAGCCAGGATATGGAAAACCTCAGAAAAAAGAACGAAACAGAACTGCAAAACAAAATGGAAGGCCAATCCAGCAGAATAGAACAAACAGAAGACAGAATCTCAGAACTTGAAGATGAAATGGTAATTAAAGGAAAAACTGAAGAACTGTTAATTAAACAACTCAAGACCTGTGAAAAGAAAATGCAAGAACTCACTGACTCCATCAAAAGACCAAACTTGAGAATCATGGGCATCGAAGAAGGAGAAGAGGTGCAAGCGAAAGGAAGGCGTAATATATTCAACAAAATAATAACGGAAAATTTCCCAAATCTAGAGAAAGATATTCCCATACAAATGCAAGAGGCCTCCAGGACACCAAACAGACCAGATCAAAATAGAACTACTCCATGACATATCATCATTAAAACAACAAGTTCAGAAACTAAGGAAAGAATATTGAAGGCTGTAAGAGAGAAAAAACAAGTAACATACAAAGGTAAACCCATCAAAATCACAGCAGACTTCTCAACAGAAATATTAAAAGCAAGAAGAGCGTGGGGTGAGATCTTCCGGGCACTGAATGAAAATAACTTCAACCCCAGGATACTCTACCCAGCAAAGCTATCATTCAAAATAGATGGAGCAATAAAAGTCTTCCATGATAAGCAGAAACTAAAAGAATATGTGACCACAAAGCCACCATTACAAAAGATTCTGCAAGGGATCCTGCACACAGAAAGTGACACCCAACTTAACCATGAAAAGGCAGGCAGCACCAAACCACAGGATAAGAAAAAGCAAGACAGTAGAGAGTAACATCAAGTTAGGTACACACAATCAAACCTTCAAACAACTAAGATAACTAAATGGCAGGAATCACCACATACCTATCAGTACTAACACTTAATGTTAATGGACTTAATTCACCCATCAAAAGACACTGTTTGACAAAATGGATTAAAAAAGAAGATCCAACAATTTGTTGCTTACAGGAGACTCATCTCACCGACAGAAATAAGCATATGCTTAGGATGAAAGGCTGGAAGATTTACCAAGCCAATGGCCCCCGAAAACAAGCAGGAGTAGCAATACTTATCTCTGACAAAGTAGACTTCAAACCCACATTGATCAAACGAGATAAAGAAGGACATTCCATACTAATAAAAGGGGAAATAGGCCAAAAGGAAATAATAATCATCAATCTGTACGCACTTTTGTTCTACTTTATGCATCCCCTTTGATGAGACAACTACAGGACAACATCTGAGGCACCAACTCCAGGACTGGAGATTGAGACGGACATCCAAATTATTAAGACTGAAATTGCATTGCATATAAACTTGGAAGTTTTTTGGTTTGTTTTTTTTTAATTTTCTATTTTCCATTTTATTTTAATTCATTTTTATAAATAGATATTAACTTCATATACTTATTTTTTATTTTTTTTATCTTTGATTTTCAATCCTCTCTCTGTCTCTCTATTGTCTGTTCAGCTTACTGTCGATTAGTACACTAACACTCCCTGTTTATACCTTTGAAACTCTCTTGTCTGATACCTTGTTCTGCTTTCTCCCTCTTGTCTGTATATTTGTTTTCCCCTTTTCTTTAACTTCTTGCTTTCCATCTCAGCTCACTCTTCCATTCTCAATATTACCATTGTTATTATTACAAGCTAGAAAATATTAATTACACACAGTACAGGGACAGTAACAACACCAAGGACAATGACAGGAAGACAGAAAAAACAAGGAAACCAGTTTCCCCACAGCAAAAAATTAGTACAGGAACCAGAGGGGAATGAAGAGAACAGAAACTCAGATCCAGACTCCAACAAAATGAAGATAAACTATGCCAAAGGACCCAATGAAGCCCACAAGAATAATTTAAAAGAAGACATACTACAAGTACTCAATGAGAATTTTATAGAGATGATACTGGATAGGGTCAACCAAAATGTACAGGAGACACTCAAGAAATTCCAAGACAATAAAAATAGAGAATTTGAAAAAGCAAAACAAGAAATAAAGGAAACCATAGAAGCACTGTATAAACACCAAAGTGGAAGAGAGAACACAATGAATAAATGGATAAATGAACTCAGGACAAAAATAGACAACAATAAAGAAGAAAACAGCCAGGATATGGAAAACCTCAGAAAAAAGAACGAAACAGAGCTGCAAAACAAAATGGAAGGCCAATCCAGCAGAATAGAACAAACAGAAGACAGAATCTCAGAACTTGAAGATGAAATGGTAATTAAAGGAAAAACTGAAGAACTGTTAATTAAACAACTCAAGACCTGTGAAAAGAAAATGCAAGAACTCACTGACTCCATCAAAAGACCAAACTTGAGAATCATGGGCATCGAAGAAGGAGAAGAGGTGCAAGCGAAAGGAAGGCGTAATATATTCAACAAAATAATAACGGAAAATTTCCCAAATCTAGAGAAAGATATTCCCATACAAATGCAAGAGGCCTCCAGGACACCAAACAGACCAGATCAAAATAGAACTACTCCATGACATATCATCATTAAAACAACAAGTTCAGAAACTAAGGAAAGAATATTGAAGGCTGTAAGAGAGAAAAAACAAGTAACATACAAAGGTAAACCCATCAAAATCACAGCAGACTTCTCAACAGAAATATTAAAAGCAAGAAGAGCGTGGGGTGAGATCTTCCGGGCACTGAATGAAAATAACTTCAACCCCAGGATACTCTACCCAGCAAAGCTATCATTCAAAATAGATGGAGCTATAAAAGTCTTCCATGATAAGCAGAAACTAAAAGAATATGTGACCACAAAGCCACCATTACAAAAGATTCTGCAAGGGATCCTGCACACAGAAAGTGACACCCAACTTAACCATGAAAAGGCAGGCAGCACCAAACCACAGGATAAGAAAAAGCAAGACAGTAGAGAGTAACATCAAGTTAGGTACACACAATCAAACCTTCAAACAACTAAGATAACTAAATGGCAGGAATCACCACATACCTATCAGTACTAACACTTAATGTTAATGGACTTAATTCACCCATCAAAAGACACTGTTTGACAAAATGGATTAAAAAAGAAGATCCAACAATTTGTTGCTTACAGGAGACTCATCTCACCGACAGAAATAAGCATATGCTTAGGATGAAAGGCTGGAAGATTTACCAAGCCAATGGCCCCCGAAAACAAGCAGGAGTAGCAATACTTATCTCTGACAAAGTAGACTTCAAACCCACATTGATCAAACGAGATAAAGAAGGACATTCCATACTAATAAAAGGGGAAATAGACCAAAAGGAAATAATAATCATCAATCTGTACGCACTTTTGTTCTACTTTATGCATCCCCTTTGATGAGACAACTACAGGACAACATCTGAGGCACCAACTCCAGGACTGGAGATTGAGACGGACATCCAAATTATTAAGACTGAAATTGCATTGCATATAAACTTGGAAGTTTTTTGGTTTTTTTTTTTTTGAATTTTCTATTTTCCATTTTATTTTAATTCATTTTTATAAATAGATATTAATTTCATATACTTATTTTTTATTTTTTTTATCTTTGATTTTCAATCCTCTCTCTGTCTCTCTATTGTCTGTTCAGCTTACTGTCGATTAGTACACTAACACTCCCTGTTTATACCTTTGAAACTCTCTTGTCTGATACCTTGTTCTGCTTTCTCCCTCTTGTCTGTATATTTGTTTTCCCCTTTTCTTTAACTTCTTGCTTTCCATCTCAGCTCACTCTTCCATTCTCAATATTACCATTGTTATTATTACAAGCTAAAAAATATTAATTACACACAGTACAGGGACAGTAACAACACCAAGGACAATGACAGGAAGACAGAAAAAACAAGGAAACCAGTTTCCCCACAGCAAAAAATTAGTACAGGAACCAGAGGGGAATGAAGAGAACAGAAACTCAGATCCAGACTCCAACAAAATGAAGATAAACTATGCCAAAGGACCCAATGAAGCCCACAAGAATAATTTAAAAGAAGACATACTACAAGTACTCAATGAGAATTTTATAGAGATGATACTGGATAGGGTCAACCGAAATGTACAGGAGACACTCAAGAAATTCCAAGACAATAAAAATAGAGAATTTGAAAAAGCAAAACAAGAAATAAAGGAAACCATAGAAGCACTGTATAAACACCAAAGTGGAAGAGAGAACACAATGAATAAATGGATAAATGAACTCAGGACAAAAATAGACAACAATAAAGAAGAAAACAGCCAGGATATGGAAAACCTCAGAAAAAAGAACGAAACAGCTGCAAAACAAGATGGAAGGCCAATCCAGCAGAATAGAACAAACAGAAGACAGAATCTCAGAACTTGAAGATGAAATGGTAATTAAAGGAAAAACTGAAGAACTGTTAATTAAACAACTCAAGACCTGTGAAAAGAAAATGCAAGAACTCACTGACTCCATCAAAAGACCAAACTTGAGAATCATGGGCATCGAAGAACGAGAAGAGGTGCAAGCGAAAGGAAGGCGTAATATATTCAACAAAATAATAACGGAAAATTTCCCAAATCTAGAGAAAGATATTCCCATACAAATGCAAGAGGCCTCCAGGACACCAAACAGACCAAATCAAAATAGAACTACTCCACGACATATCATCATTAAAACAACAAGTTCAGAAACTAAGGAAAGAATATTGAAGGCTGTAAGAGAGAAAAAACAAGTAACATACAAAGGTAAACCCATCAAAATCACAGCAGACTTCTCAACAGAAATATTAAAAGCAAGAAGAGCGTGGGGTGAGATCTTCCGGGCACTGAATGAAAATAACTTCAACCCCAGGATACTCTACCCAGCAAAGCTATCATTCAAAATAGATGGAGCAATAAAAGTCTTCCATGATAAGCAGAAACTAAAAGAATATGTGACCACAAAGCCACCATTACAAAAGATTCTGCAAGGGATCCTGCACACAGAAAGTGACACCCAACTTAACCATGAAAAGGCAGGCAGCACCAAACCACAGGATAAGAAAAAGCAAGACAGTAGAGAGTAACATCAAGTTAGGTACACACAATCAAACCTTCAAACAACTAAGATAACTAAATGGCAGGAATCACCACATACCTATCAGTACTAACACTTAATGTTAATGGACTTAATTCACCCATCAAAAGACACTGTTTGACAAAATGGATTAAAAAAGAAGATCCAACAATTTGTTGCTTACAGGAGACTCATCTCACCGACAGAAATAAGCATATGCTTAGGATGAAAGGCTGGAAGATTTACCAAGCCAATGGCCCCCGAAAACAAGCAGGAGTAGCAATACTTATCTCTGACAAAGTAGACTTCAAACCCACATTGATCAAACGAGATAAAGAAGGACATTCCATACTAATAAAAGGGGAAATAGACCAAAAGGAAATAATAATCATCAATCTGTACGCACTTTTGTTCTACTTTATGCATCCCCTTTGATGAGACAGCTACAGGACAACATCTGAGGCACCAACTCCAGGACTGGAGATTGAGACGGACATCCAAATTATTAAGACTGAAATTGCATTGCATATAAACTTGAAAGTTTTTTGGTTTTTTTTTTTTAATTTTCTATTTTCCATTTTATTTTAATTCATTTTTATAAATAGATATTAATTTCATATACTTATTTTTTATTTTTTTTATCTTTGATTTTCAATCCTCTCTCTGTCTCTCTATTGTCTGTTCAGCTTCCTGTCGATTAGTACACTAACACTCCCTGTTTATACCTTTGAAACTCTCTTGTCTGATACCTTGTTCTGCTTTCTCCCTCTTGTCTGTGTATTTGTTTTCCCCTTTTCTTTAACTTCTTGCTTTCCATCTCAGCTCACTCTTCCATTCTCAATATTACCATTGTTATTATTACAAGCTAGAAAATACTTAATTACACACAGTACAGGGACAGTAACAACACCAAGGACAATGACAGGAAGACAGAAAAAACAAGGAAACCAGTTTCCCCACAGCAAAAAATTAGTACAGGAACCAGAGGGGAATGAAGAGAACAGAAACTCAGATCCAGACTCCAACAAAATGAAGATAAACTATGCCAAAGGACCCAATGAAGCCCACAAGAATAATTTAAAAGAAGACATACTACAAGTACTCAATGAGAATTTTATAGAGATGATACTGGATAGGGTCAACCAAAATGTACAGGAGACACTCAAGAAATTCCAAGACAATAAAAATAGAGAATTTGAAAAAGCAAAACAAGAAATAAAGGAAACCATAGAAGCACTGTATAAACACCAAAGTGGAAGAGAGAACACAATGAATAAATGGATAAATGAACTCAGGACAAAAATAGACAACAATAAAGAAGAAAACAGCCAGGATATGGAAAACCTCAGAAAAAAGAACGAAACAGAGCTGCAAAACAAAATGGAAGGCCAATCCAGCAGAATAGAACAAACAGAACACAGAATCTCAGAACTTGAAGATGAAATGGTAATTAAAGGAAAAACTGAAGAACTGTTAATTAAACAACTCAAGACCTGTGAAAAGAAAATGCAAGAACTCACTGACTCCATCAAAAGACCAAACTTGAGAATCATGGGCATCGAAGAAGGAGAAGAGGTGCAAGCGAAAGGAAGGCGTAATATATTCAACAAAATAATAACGGAAAATTTCCCAAATCTAGAGAAAGATATTCCCATACAAATGCAAGAGGCCTCCAGGACACCAAACAGACCAGATCAAAATAGAACTACTCCACGACATATCATCATTAAAACAACAAGTTCAGAAACTAAGGAAAGAATATTGAAGGCTGTAAGAGAGAAAAAACAAGTAACATACAAAGGTAAACCCATCAAAATCACAGCAGACTTCTCAACAGAAATATTAAAAGCAAGAAGAGCGTGGGGTGAGATCTTCCGGGCACTGAATGAAAATAACTTCAACCCCAGGATACTCTACCCAGCAAAGCTATCATTCAAAATAGATGGAGCAATAAAAGTCTTCCATGATAAGCAGAAACTAAAAGAATATGTGACCACAAAGCCACCATTACAAAAGATTCTGCAAGGGATCCTGCACACAGAAAGTGACACCCAACTTAACCATGAAAAGGCAGGCAGCACCAAACCACAGGATAAGAAAAAGCAAGACAGTAGAGAGTAACATCAAGTTAGGTACACACAATCAAACCTTCAAACAACTAAGATAACTAAATGGCAGGAATCACCACATACCTATCAGTACTAACACTTAATGTTAATGGACTTAATTCACCCATCAAAAGACACTGTTTGACAAAATGGATTAAAAAAGAAGATCCAACAATTTGTTGCTTACAGGAGACTCATCTCACCGACAGAAATAAGCATATGCTTAGGATGAAAGGCTGGAAGATTTACCAAGCCAATGGCCCCCGAAAACAAGCAGGAGTAGCAATACTTATCTCTGACAAAGTAGACTTCAAACCCACATTGATCAAACGAGATAAAGAAGGACATTCCATACTAATAAAAGGGGAAATAGACCAAAAGGAAATAATAATCATCAATCTGTACGCACTTTTGTTCTACTTTATGCATCCCCTTTGATGAGACAACTACAGGACAACATCTGAGGCACCAACTCCAGGACTGGAGATTGAGACGGACATCCAAATTATTAAGACTGAAAGTGCATTGCATATAAACTTGGAAGTTTTTTGGGTTTTTTTTTTTTTAATTTTCTATTTTCCATTTTATTTTAATTCATTTTTATAAATAGATATTAATTTCATATACTTATTTTTTATTTTTTTTATCGTTGATTTTCAATCCTCTCTCTGTCTCTCTATTGTCTGTTCAGCTTACTGTCGATTAGTACACTAACACTCCCTGTTTATACCTTTGAAACTCTCTTGTCTGATACCTTGTTCTGCTTTCTCCCTCTTGTCTGTATATTTGTTTTCCCCTTTTCTTTAACTTCTTGCTTTCCATCTCAGCTCACTCTTCCATTCTCAATATTACCATTGTTATTATTACAAGCTAGAAAATACTTAATTACACACAGTACAGGGACAGTAACAACACCAAGGACAATGACAGGAAGACAGAAAAAACAAGGAAACCAGTTTCCCCACAGCAAAAAATTAGTACAGGAACCAGAGGGGAATGAAGAGAACAGAAACTCAGATCCAGACTCCAACAAAATGAAGATAAACTATGCCAAAGGACCCAATGAAGCCCACAAGAATAATTTAAAAGAAGACATACTACAAGTACTCAATGAGAATTTTATAGAGATGATACTGGATAGGGTCAACCAAAATGTACAGGAGACACTCAAGAAATTCCAAGACAATAAAAATAGAGAATTTGAAAAAGCAAAACAAGAAATAAAGGAAACCATAGAAGCACTGTATAAACACCAAAGTGGAAGAGAGAACACGATGAATAAATGGATAAATGAACTCAGGACAAAAATAGACAACAATAAAGAAGAAAACAGCCAGGATATGGAAAACCTCAGAAAAAAGAACGAAACAGAACTGCAAAACAAAATGGAAGGCCAATCCAGCAGAATAGAACAAACAGAAGACAGAATCTCAGAACTTGAAGATGAAATGGTAATTAAAGGAAAAACTGAAGAACTGTTAATTAAACAACTCAAGACCTGTGAAAAGAAAATGCAAGAACTCACTGACTCCATCAAAAGACCAAACTTGAGAATCATGGGCATCGAAGAAGGAGAAGAGGTGCAAGCGAAAGGAAGGCGTAATATATTCAACAAAATAATAACGGAAAATTTCCCAAATCTAGAGAAAGATATTCCCATACAAATGCAAGAGGCCTCCAGGACACCAAACAGACCAGATCAAAATAGAACTACTCCATGACATATCATCATTAAAACAACAAGTTCAGAAACTAAGGAAAGAATATTGAAGGCTGTAAGAGAGAAAAAACAAGTAACATACAAAGGTAAACCCATCAAAATCACAGCAGACTTCTCAACAGAAATATTAAAAGCAAGAAGAGCGTGGGGTGAGATCTTCCGGGCACTGAATGAAAATAACTTCAACCCCAGGATACTCTACCCAGCAAAGCTATCATTCAAAATAGATGGAGCAATAAAAGTCTTCCATGATAAGCAGAAACTAAAAGAATATGTGACCACAAAGCCACCATTACAAAAGATTCTGCAAGGGATCCTGCACACAGAAAGTGACACCCAACTTAACCATGAAAAGGCAGGCAGCACCAAACCACAGGATAAGAAAAAGCAAGACAGTAGAGAGTAACATCAAGTTAGGTACACACAATCAAACCTTCAAACAACTAAGATAACTAAATGGCAGGAATCACCACATACCTATCAGTACTAACACTTAATGTTAATGGACTTAATTCACCCATCAAAAGACACTGTTTGACAAAATGGATTAAAAAAGAAGATCCAACAATTTGTTGCTTACAGGAGACTCATCTCACCGACAGAAATAAGCATATGCTTAGGATGAAAGGCTGGAAGATTTACCAAGCCAATGGCCCCCGAAAACAAGCAGGAGTAGCAATACTTATCTCTGACAAAGTAGACTTCAAACCCACATTGATCAAACGAGATAAAGAAGGACATTCCATACTAATAAAAGGGGAAATAGACCAAAAGGAAATAATAATCATCAATCTGTACGCACTTTTGTTCTACTTTATGCATCCCCTTTGATGAGACAGCTACAGGACAACATCTGAGGCACCAACTCCAGGACTGGAGATTGAGACGGACATCCAAATTATTAAGACTGAAATTGCATTGCATATAAACTTGAAAGTTTTTTGGTTTTTTTTTTTTAATTTTCTATTTTCCATTTTATTTTAATTCATTTTTATAAATAGATATTAATTTCATATACTTATTTTTTATTTTTTTTATCTTTGATTTTCAATCCTCTCTCTGTCTCTCTATTGTCTGTTCAGCTTCCTGTCGATTAGTACACTAACACTCCCTGTTTATACCTTTGAAACTCTCTTGTCTGATACCTTGTTCTGCTTTCTCCCTCTTGTCTGTGTATTTGTTTTCCCCTTTTCTTTAACTTCTTGCTTTCCATCTCAGCTCACTCTTCCATTCTCAATATTACCATTGTTATTATTACAAGCTAGAAAATACTTAATTACACACAGTACAGGGACAGTAACAACACCAAGGACAATGACAGGAAGACAGAAAAAACAAGGAAACCAGTTTCCCCACAGCAAAAAATTAGTACAGGAACCAGAGGGGAATGAAGAGAACAGAAACTCAGATCCAGACTCCAACAAAATGAAGATAAACTATGCCAAAGGACCCAATGAAGCCCACAAGAATAATTTAAAAGAAGACATACTACAAGTACTCAATGAGAATTTTATAGAGATGATACTGGATAGGGTCAACCAAAATGTACAGGAGACACTCAAGAAATTCCAAGACAATAAAAATAGAGAATTTGAAAAAGCAAAACAAGAAATAAAGGAAACCATAGAAGCACTGTATAAACACCAAAGTGGAAGAGAGAACACAATGAATAAATGGATAAATGAACTCAGGACAAAAATAGACAACAATAAAGAAGAAAACAGCCAGGATATGGAAAACCTCAGAAAAAAGAACGAAACAGAGCTGCAAAACAAAATGGAAGGCCAATCCAGCAGAATAGAACAAACAGAACACAGAATCTCAGAACTTGAAGATGAAATGGTAATTAAAGGAAAAACTGAAGAACTGTTAATTAAACAACTCAAGACCTGTGAAAAGAAAATGCAAGAACTCACTGACTCCATCAAAAGACCAAACTTGAGAATCATGGGCATCGAAGAAGGAGAAGAGGTGCAAGCGAAAGGAAGGCGTAATATATTCAACAAAATAATAACGGAAAATTTCCCAAATCTAGAGAAAGATATTCCCATACAAATGCAAGAGGCCTCCAGGACACCAAACAGACCAGATCAAAATAGAACTACTCCACGACATATCATCATTAAAACAACAAGTTCAGAAACTAAGGAAAGAATATTGAAGGCTGTAAGAGAGAAAAAACAAGTAACATACAAAGGTAAACCCATCAAAATCACAGCAGACTTCTCAACAGAAATATTAAAAGCAAGAAGAGCGTGGGGTGAGATCTTCCGGGCACTGAATGAAAATAACTTCAACCCCAGGATACTCTACCCAGCAAAGCTATCATTCAAAATAGATGGAGCAATAAAAGTCTTCCATGATAAGCAGAAACTAAAAGAATATGTGACCACAAAGCCACCATTACAAAAGATTCTGCAAGGGATCCTGCACACAGAAAGTGACACCCAACTTAACCATGAAAAGGCAGGCAGCACCAAACCACAGGATAAGAAAAAGCAAGACAGTAGAGAGTAACATCAAGTTAGGTACACACAATCAAACCTTCAAACAACTAAGATAACTAAATGGCAGGAATCACCACATACCTATCAGTACTAACACTTAATGTTAATGGACTTAATTCACCCATCAAAAGACACTGTTTGACAAAATGGATTAAAAAAGAAGATCCAACAATTTGTTGCTTACAGGAGACTCATCTCACCGACAGAAATAAGCATATGCTTAGGATGAAAGGCTGGAAGATTTACCAAGCCAATGGCCCCCGAAAACAAGCAGGAGTAGCAATACTTATCTCTGACAAAGTAGACTTCAAACCCACATTGATCAAACGAGATAAAGAAGGACATTCCATACTAATAAAAGGGGAAATAGACCAAAAGGAAATAATAATCATCAATCTGTACGCACTTTTGTTCTACTTTATGCATCCCCTTTGATGAGACAACTACAGGACAACATCTGAGGCACCAACTCCAGGACTGGAGATTGAGACGGACATCCAAATTATTAAGACTGAAAGTGCATTGCATATAAACTTGGAAGTTTTTTGGGTTTTTTTTTTTTTAATTTTCTATTTTCCATTTTATTTTAATTCATTTTTATAAATAGATATTAATTTCATATACTTATTTTTTATTTTTTTTATCGTTGATTTTCAATCCTCTCTCTGTCTCTCTATTGTCTGTTCAGCTTACTGTCGATTAGTACACTAACACTCCCTGTTTATACCTTTGAAACTCTCTTGTCTGATACCTTGTTCTGCTTTCTCCCTCTTGTCTGTATATTTGTTTTCCCCTTTTCTTTAACTTCTTGCTTTCCATCTCAGCTCACTCTTCCATTCTCAATATTACCATTGTTATTATTACAAGCTAGAAAATACTTAATTACACACAGTACAGGGACAGTAACAACACCAAGGACAATGACAGGAAGACAGAAAAAACAAGGAAACCAGTTTCCCCACAGCAAAAAATTAGTACAGGAACCAGAGGGGAATGAAGAGAACAGAAACTCAGATCCAGACTCCAACAAAATGAAGATAAACTATGCCAAAGGACCCAATGAAGCCCACAAGAATAATTTAAAAGAAGACATACTACAAGTACTCAATGAGAATTTTATAGAGATGATACTGGATAGGGTCAACCAAAATGTACAGGAGACACTCAAGAAATTCCAAGACAATAAAAATAGAGAATTTGAAAAAGCAAAACAAGAAATAAAGGAAACCATAGAAGCACTGTATAAACACCAAAGTGGAAGAGAGAACACGATGAATAAATGGATAAATGAACTCAGGACAAAAATAGACAACAATAAAGAAGAAAACAGCCAGGATATGGAAAACCTCAGAAAAAAGAACGAAACAGCTGCAAAACAAGATGGAAGGCCAATCCAGCAGAATAGAACAAACAGAAGACAGAATCTCAGAACTTGAAGATGAAATGGTAATTAAAGGAAAAACTGAAGAACTGTTAATTAAACAACTCAAGACCTGTGAAAAGAAAATGCAAGAACTCACTGACTCCATCAAAAGACCAAACTTGAGAATCATGGGCATCGAAGAAGGAGAAGAGGTGCAAGCGAAAGGAAGGCGTAATATATTCAACAAAATAATAACGGAAAATTTCCCAAATCTAGAGAAAGATATTCCCATACAAATGCAAGAGGCCTCCAGGACACCAAACAGACCAGATCAAAATAGAACTACTCCATGACATATCATCATTAAAACAACAAGTTCAGAAACTAAGGAAAGAATATTGAAGGCTGTAAGAGAGAAAAAACAAGTAACATACAAAGGTAAACCCATCAAAATCACAGCAGACTTCTCAACAGAAATATTAAAAGCAAGAAGAGCGTGGGGTGAGATCTTCCGGGCACTGAATGAAAATAACTTCAACCCCAGGATACTCTACCCAGCAAAGCTATCATTCAAAATAGATGGAGCAATAAAAGTCTTCCATGATAAGCAGAAACTAAAAGAATATGTGACCACAAAGCCACCATTACAAAAGATTCTGCAAGGGATCCTGCACACAGAAAGTGACACCCAACTTAACCATGAAAAGGCAGGCAGCACCAAACCACAGGATAAGAAAAAGCAAGACAGTAGAGAGTAACATCAAGTTAGGTACACACAATCAAACCTTCAAACAACTAAGATAACTAAATGGCAGGAATCACCACATACCTATCAGTACTAACACTTAATGTTAATGGACTTAATTCACCCATCAAAAGACACTGTTTGACAAAATGGATTAAAAAAGAAGATCCAACAATTTGTTGCTTACAGGAGACTCATCTCACCGACAGAAATAAGCATATGCTTAGGATGAAAGGCTGGAAGATTTACCAAGCCAATGGCCCCCGAAAACAAGCAGGAGTAGCAATACTTATCTCTGACAAAGTAGACTTCAAACCCACATTGATCAAACGAGATAAAGAAGGACATTCCATACTAATAAAAGGGGAAATAGGCCAAAAGGAAATAATAATCATCAATCTGTACGCACTTTTGTTCTACTTTATGCATCCCCTTTGATGAGACAACTACAGGACAACATCTGAGGCACCAACTCCAGGACTGGAGATTGAGACGGACATCCAAATTATTAAGACTGAAATTGCATTGCATATAAACTTGGAAGTTTTTTGGTTTGTTTTTTTTTAATTTTCTATTTTCCATTTTATTTTAATTCATTTTTATAAATAGATATTAACTTCATATACTTATTTTTTATTTTTTTTATCTTTGATTTTCAATCCTCTCTCTGTCTCTCTATTGTCTGTTCAGCTTACTGTCGATTAGTACACTAACACTCCCTGTTTATACCTTTGAAACTCTCTTGTCTGATACCTTGTTCTGCTTTCTCCCTCTTGTCTGTATATTTGTTTTCCCCTTTTCTTTAACTTCTTGCTTTCCATCTCAGCTCACTCTTCCATTCTCAATATTACCATTGTTATTATTACAAGCTAGAAAATATTAATTACACACAGTACAGGGACAGTAACAACACCAAGGACAATGACAGGAAGACAGAAAAAACAAGGAAACCAGTTTCCCCACAGCAAAAAATTAGTACAGGAACCAGAGGGGAATGAAGAGAACAGAAACTCAGATCCAGACTCCAACAAAATGAAGATAAACTATGCCAAAGGACCCAATGAAGCCCACAAGAATAATTTAAAAGAAGACATACTACAAGTACTCAATGAGAATTTTATAGAGATGATACTGGATAGGGTCAACCAAAATGTACAGGAGACACTCAAGAAATTCCAAGACAATAAAAATAGAGAATTTGAAAAAGCAAAACAAGAAATAAAGGAAACCATAGAAGCACTGTATAAACACCAAAGTGGAAGAGAGAACACAATGAATAAATGGATAAATGAACTCAGGACAAAAATAGACAACAATAAAGAAGAAAACAGCCAGGATATGGAAAACCTCAGAAAAAAGAACGAAACAGAGCTGCAAAACAAAATGGAAGGCCAATCCAGCAGAATAGAACAAACAGAAGACAGAATCTCAGAACTTGAAGATGAAATGGTAATTAAAGGAAAAACTGAAGAACTGTTAATTAAACAACTCAAGACCTGTGAAAAGAAAATGCAAGAACTCACTGACTCCATCAAAAGACCAAACTTGAGAATCATGGGCATCGAAGAAGGAGAAGAGGTGCAAGCGAAAGGAAGGCGTAATATATTCAACAAAATAATAACGGAAAATTTCCCAAATCTAGAGAAAGATATTCCCATACAAATGCAAGAGGCCTCCAGGACACCAAACAGACCAGATCAAAATAGAACTACTCCATGACATATCATCATTAAAACAACAAGTTCAGAAACTAAGGAAAGAATATTGAAGGCTGTAAGAGAGAAAAAACAAGTAACATACAAAGGTAAACCCATCAAAATCACAGCAGACTTCTCAACAGAAATATTAAAAGCAAGAAGAGCGTGGGGTGAGATCTTCCGGGCACTGAATGAAAATAACTTCAACCCCAGGATACTCTACCCAGCAAAGCTATCATTCAAAATAGATGGAGCTATAAAAGTCTTCCATGATAAGCAGAAACTAAAAGAATATGTGACCACAAAGCCACCATTACAAAAGATTCTGCAAGGGATCCTGCACACAGAAAGTGACACCCAACTTAACCATGAAAAGGCAGGCAGCACCAAACCACAGGATAAGAAAAAGCAAGACAGTAGAGAGTAACATCAAGTTAGGTACACACAATCAAACCTTCAAACAACTAAGATAACTAAATGGCAGGAATCACCACATACCTATCAGTACTAACACTTAATGTTAATGGACTTAATTCACCCATCAAAAGACACTGTTTGACAAAATGGATTAAAAAAGAAGATCCAACAATTTGTTGCTTACAGGAGACTCATCTCACCGACAGAAATAAGCATATGCTTAGGATGAAAGGCTGGAAGATTTACCAAGCCAATGGCCCCCGAAAACAAGCAGGAGTAGCAATACTTATCTCTGACAAAGTAGACTTCAAACCCACATTGATCAAACGAGATAAAGAAGGACATTCCATACTAATAAAAGGGGAAATAGACCAAAAGGAAATAATAATCATCAATCTGTACGCACTTTTGTTCTACTTTATGCATCCCCTTTGATGAGACAACTACAGGACAACATCTGAGGCACCAACTCCAGGACTGGAGATTGAGACGGACATCCAAATTATTAAGACTGAAATTGCATTGCATATAAACTTGGAAGTTTTTTGGTTTTTTTTTTTTTGAATTTTCTATTTTCCATTTTATTTTAATTCATTTTTATAAATAGATATTAATTTCATATACTTATTTTTTATTTTTTTTATCTTTGATTTTCAATCCTCTCTCTGTCTCTCTATTGTCTGTTCAGCTTACTGTCGATTAGTACACTAACACTCCCTGTTTATACCTTTGAAACTCTCTTGTCTGATACCTTGTTCTGCTTTCTCCCTCTTGTCTGTATATTTGTTTTCCCCTTTTCTTTAACTTCTTGCTTTCCATCTCAGCTCACTCTTCCATTCTCAATATTACCATTGTTATTATTACAAGCTAAAAAATATTAATTACACACAGTACAGGGACAGTAACAACACCAAGGACAATGACAGGAAGACAGAAAAAACAAGGAAACCAGTTTCCCCACAGCAAAAAATTAGTACAGGAACCAGAGGGGAATGAAGAGAACAGAAACTCAGATCCAGACTCCAACAAAATGAAGATAAACTATGCCAAAGGACCCAATGAAGCCCACAAGAATAATTTAAAAGAAGACATACTACAAGTACTCAATGAGAATTTTATAGAGATGATACTGGATAGGGTCAACCGAAATGTACAGGAGACACTCAAGAAATTCCAAGACAATAAAAATAGAGAATTTGAAAAAGCAAAACAAGAAATAAAGGAAACCATAGAAGCACTGTATAAACACCAAAGTGGAAGAGAGAACACAATGAATAAATGGATAAATGAACTCAGGACAAAAATAGACAACAATAAAGAAGAAAACAGCCAGGATATGGAAAACCTCAGAAAAAAGAACGAAACAGCTGCAAAACAAGATGGAAGGCCAATCCAGCAGAATAGAACAAACAGAAGACAGAATCTCAGAACTTGAAGATGAAATGGTAATTAAAGGAAAAACTGAAGAACTGTTAATTAAACAACTCAAGACCTGTGAAAAGAAAATGCAAGAACTCACTGACTCCATCAAAAGACCAAACTTGAGAATCATGGGCATCGAAGAACGAGAAGAGGTGCAAGCGAAAGGAAGGCGTAATATATTCAACAAAATAATAACGGAAAATTTCCCAAATCTAGAGAAAGATATTCCCATACAAATGCAAGAGGCCTCCAGGACACCAAACAGACCAAATCAAAATAGAACTACTCCACGACATATCATCATTAAAACAACAAGTTCAGAAACTAAGGAAAGAATATTGAAGGCTGTAAGAGAGAAAAAACAAGTAACATACAAAGGTAAACCCATCAAAATCACAGCAGACTTCTCAACAGAAATATTAAAAGCAAGAAGAGCGTGGGGTGAGATCTTCCGGGCACTGAATGAAAATAACTTCAACCCCAGGATACTCTACCCAGCAAAGCTATCATTCAAAATAGATGGAGCAATAAAAGTCTTCCATGATAAGCAGAAACTAAAAGAATATGTGACCACAAAGCCACCATTACAAAAGATTCTGCAAGGGATCCTGCACACAGAAAGTGACACCCAACTTAACCATGAAAAGGCAGGCAGCACCAAACCACAGGATAAGAAAAAGCAAGACAGTAGAGAGTAACATCAAGTTAGGTACACACAATCAAACCTTCAAACAACTAAGATAACTAAATGGCAGGAATCACCACATACCTATCAGTACTAACACTTAATGTTAATGGACTTAATTCACCCATCAAAAGACACTGTTTGACAAAATGGATTAAAAAAGAAGATCCAACAATTTGTTGCTTACAGGAGACTCATCTCACCGACAGAAATAAGCATATGCTTAGGATGAAAGGCTGGAAGATTTACCAAGCCAATGGCCCCCGAAAACAAGCAGGAGTAGCAATACTTATCTCTGACAAAGTAGACTTCAAACCCACATTGATCAAACGAGATAAAGAAGGACATTCCATACTAATAAAAGGGGAAATAGACCAAAAGGAAATAATAATCATCAATCTGTACGCACTTTTGTTCTACTTTATGCATCCCCTTTGATGAGACAGCTACAGGACAACATCTGAGGCACCAACTCCAGGACTGGAGATTGAGACGGACATCCAAATTATTAAGACTGAAATTGCATTGCATATAAACTTGAAAGTTTTTTGGTTTTTTTTTTTTAATTTTCTATTTTCCATTTTATTTTAATTCATTTTTATAAATAGATATTAATTTCATATACTTATTTTTTATTTTTTTTATCTTTGATTTTCAATCCTCTCTCTGTCTCTCTATTGTCTGTTCAGCTTCCTGTCGATTAGTACACTAACACTCCCTGTTTATACCTTTGAAACTCTCTTGTCTGATACCTTGTTCTGCTTTCTCCCTCTTGTCTGTGTATTTGTTTTCCCCTTTTCTTTAACTTCTTGCTTTCCATCTCAGCTCACTCTTCCATTCTCAATATTACCATTGTTATTATTACAAGCTAGAAAATACTTAATTACACACAGTACAGGGACAGTAACAACACCAAGGACAATGACAGGAAGACAGAAAAAACAAGGAAACCAGTTTCCCCACAGCAAAAAATTAGTACAGGAACCAGAGGGGAATGAAGAGAACAGAAACTCAGATCCAGACTCCAACAAAATGAAGATAAACTATGCCAAAGGACCCAATGAAGCCCACAAGAATAATTTAAAAGAAGACATACTACAAGTACTCAATGAGAATTTTATAGAGATGATACTGGATAGGGTCAACCAAAATGTACAGGAGACACTCAAGAAATTCCAAGACAATAAAAATAGAGAATTTGAAAAAGCAAAACAAGAAATAAAGGAAACCATAGAAGCACTGTATAAACACCAAAGTGGAAGAGAGAACACAATGAATAAATGGATAAATGAACTCAGGACAAAAATAGACAACAATAAAGAAGAAAACAGCCAGGATATGGAAAACCTCAGAAAAAAGAACGAAACAGAGCTGCAAAACAAAATGGAAGGCCAATCCAGCAGAATAGAACAAACAGAAGACAGAATCTCAGAACTTGAAGATGAAATGGTAATTAAAGGAAAAACTGAAGAACTGTTAATTAAACAACTCAAGACCTGTGAAAAGAAAATGCAAGAACTCACTGACTCCATCAAAAGACCAAACTTGAGAATCATGGGCATCGAAGAAGGAGAAGAGGTGCAAGCGAAAGGAAGGCGTAATATATTCAACAAAATAATAACGGAAAATTTCCCAAATCTAGAGAAAGATATTCCCATACAAATGCAAGAGGCCTCCAGGACACCAAACAGACAAGATCAAAATAGAACTACTCCATGACATATCATCATTAAAACAACAAGTTCAGAAACTAAGGAAAGAATATTGAAGGCTGTAAGAGAGAAAAAACAAGTAACATACAAAGGTAAACCCATCAAAATCACAGCAGACTTCTCAACAGAAATATTAAAAGCAAGAAGAGCGTGGGGTGAGATCTTCCGGGCACTGAATGAAAATAACTTCAACCCCAGGATACTCTACCCAGCAAAGCTATCATTCAAAATAGATGGAGCAATAAAAGTCTTCCATGATAAGCAGAAACTAAAAGAATATGTGACCACAAAGCCACCATTACAAAAGATTCTGCAAGGGATCCTGCACACAGAAAGTGACACCCAACTTAACCATGAAAAGGCAGGCAGCACCAAACCACAGGATAAGAAAAAGCAAGACATTAGAGAGTAACATCAAGTTAGGTACACACAATCAAACCTTCAAACAACTAAGATAACTAAATGGCAGGAATCACCACATACCTATCAGTACTAACACTTAATGTTAAAGGACTTAATTCACCCATCAAAAGACACTGTTTGACAAAATGGATTAAAAAAGAAGATCCAACAATTTGTTGCTTACAGGAGACTCATCTCACCGACAGAAATAAGCATATGCTTAGGATGAAAGGCTGGAAGATTTACCAAGCCAATGGCCCCCGAAAACAAGCAGGAGTAGCAATACTTATCTCTGACAAAGTAGACTTCAAACCCACATTGATCAAACGAGATAAAGAAGGACATTCCATACTAATAAAAGGGGAAATAGACCAAAAGGAAATAATAATCATCAATCTGTACGCACTTTTGTTCTACGTTATGCATCCCCTTTGATGAGACAACTACAGGACAACATCTGAGGCACCAACTCCAGGACTGGAGATTGAGACGGACATCCAAATTATTAAGAATGAAATTGCATTGCATATAAACTTGGAAGTTTTTTGGTTTTTTTTTTTTTTAATTTTCTATTTTCCATTTTATTTTAATTCATTTTTATAAATAGATATTAATTTCATATACTTATTTTTTATTTTTTTATCTTTGATTTTCAATCCTCTCTCTGTCTCTCTATTGTCTGTTCAGCTTCCTGTCGATTAGTACACTAACACTCCCTGTTTATACCTTTGAAACTCTCTTGTCTGATACCTTGTTCTGCTTTCTCCCTCTTGTCTGTATATTTGTTTTCCCCTTTTCTTTAACTTCTTGCTTTCCATCTCAGCTCACTCTTCCATTCTCAATATTACCATTGTTATTATTACAAGCTAGAAAATACTTAATTACACACAGTACAGGGACAGTAACAACACCAAGGACAATGACAGGAAGACAGAAAAAACAAGGAAACCAGTTTCCCCACAGCAAAAAATTAGTACAGGAACCAGAGGGGAATGAAGAGAACAGAAACTCAGATCCAGACTCCAACAAAATGAAGATAAACTATGCCAAAGGACCCAATGAAGCCCACAAGAATAATTTAAAAGAAGACATACTACAAGTACTCAATGAGAATTTTATAGAGATGATACTGGATAGGGTCAACCAAAATGTACAGGAGACACTCAAGAAATTCCAAGACAATAAAAATAGAGAATTTGAAAAAGCAAAACAAGAAATAAAGGAAACCATAGAAGCACTGTATAAATACCAAAGTGGAAGAGAGAACACAATGAATAAATGGATAAATGAACTCAGGACAAAAATAGACAACAATAAAGAAGAAAACAGCCAGGATATGGAAAACCTCAGAAAAAAGAACGAAACAGAACTGCAAAACAAAATGGAAGGCCAATCCAGCAGAATAGAACAAACAGAAGACAGAATCTCAGAACTTGAAGATGAAATGGTAATTAAAGGAAAAACGGAAGAACTGTTAATTAAACAACTCAAGACCTGTGAAAAGAAAATGCAAGAACTCACTGACTCCATCAACAGACCAAACTTGAGAATCATGGGCATCGAAGAAGGAGAAGAGGTGCAAGCGAAAGGAAGGCGTAATATGTTCAACAAAATAATAACGGAAAATTTCCCAAATCTAGAGAAAGATATTCCCATACAAATGCAAGAGGCCTCCAGGACACCAAACAGACCAGATCAAAATAGAACTACTCCACGACATATCATCATTAAAACAACAAGTTCAGAAACTAAGGAAAGAATATTGAAGGCTGTAAGAGAGAAAAAACAAGTAACATACAAAGGTAAACCCATCAAAATCACAGCAGACTTCTCAACAGAAATATTAAAAGCAAGAAGAGCGTGGGGTGAGATCTTCCGGGCACTGAATGAAAATAACTTCAACCCCAGGATACTCTACCCAGCAAAGCTATCATTCAAAATAGATGGAGCAATAAAAGTCTTCCATGATAAGCAGAAACTAAAAGAATATGTGACCACAAAGCCACCATTACAAAAGATTCTGCAAGGGATCCTGCACACAGAAAGTGACACCCAACTTAACCATGAAAAGGCAGGCAGCACCAAACCACAGGATAAGAAAAAGCAAGACAGTAGAGAGTAACATCAAGTTAGGTACACACAATCAAACCTTCAAACAACTAAGATAACTAAATGGCAGGAATCACCACATACCTATCAGTACTAACACTTAATGTTAATGGACTTAATTCACCCATCAAAAGACACTGTTTGACAAAATGGATTAAAAAAGAAGATCCAACAATTTGTTGCTTACAGGAGACTCATCTCACCGACAGAAATAAGCATATGCTTAGGATGAAAGGCTGGAAGATTTACCAAGCCAATGGCCCCCGAAAACAAGCAGGAGTAGCAATACTTATCTCTGACAAAGTAGACTTCAAACCCACATTGATCAAACGAGATAAAGAAGGACATTCCATACTAATAAAAGGGGAAATAGACCAAAAGGAAATAATAATCATCAATCTGTACGCACTTTTGTTCTACTTTATGTATCCCCTTTGATGAGACAACTACAGGACAACATCTGAGGCACCAACTCCAGGACTGGAGATTGAGACGGACATCCAAATTATTAAGACTGAAATTGCATTGCATATAAACTTGGAAGTTTTTTGGTTTTTTTTTTTTAATTTTCTATTTTCCATTTTATTTTAATTCATTTTTATAAATAGATATTAATTTCATATACTTATTTTTTATTTTTTTTATCTTTGATTTTCAATCCTCTCTCTGTCTCTCTATTGTCTGTTCAGCTTACTGTCGATTAGTACACTAACACTCCCTGTTTATACCTTTGAAACTCTCTTGTCTGATACCTTGTTCTGCTTTCTCCCTCTTGTCTGTATATTTGTTTTCCCCTTTTCTTTAACTTCTTGCTTTCCATCTCAGCTCACTCTTCCATTCTCAATATTACCATTGTTATTATTACAAGCTAGAAAATACTTAATTACACACAGTACAGGGACAGTAACAACACCAAGGACAATGACAGGAAGACAGAAAAAACAAGGAAACCAGTTTCCCCACAGCAAAAAATTAGTACAGGAACCAGAGGGGAATGAAGAGAACAGAAACTCAGATCCAGACTCCAACAAAATGAAGATAAACTATGCCAAAGGACCCAATCAAGCCCACAAGAATAATTTAAAAGAAGACATACTACAAGTACTCAATGAGAATTTTATAGAGATGATACTGGATAGGGTCAACCAAAATGTACAGGAGACACTCAAGAAATTCCAAGACAATAAAAATAGAGAATTTGAAAAAGCAAAACAAGAAATAAAGGAAACCATAGAAGCACTGTATAAACACCAAAGTGAAAGAGAGAACACGATGAATAAATGGATAAATGAACTCAGGACAAAAATAGACAACAATAAAGAAGAAAACAGCCAGGATATGGAAAACCTCAGAAAAAAGAACGAAACAGAGCTGCAAAACAAAATGGAAGGCCAATCCAGCAGAATAGAACAAAGAGAAGACAGAATCTCAGAACTTGAAGATGAAATGGTAATTAAAGGAAAAACTGAAGAACTGTTAATTAAACAACTCAAGACCTGTGAAAAGAAAATGCAAGAACTCACTGACTCCATCAAAAGACCAAACTTGAGAATCATGGGCATCGAAGAAGGAGAAGAGGTGCAATCGAAAGGAAGGCATAATATATTCAACAAAATAATAACGGAAAATTTCCCAAATCTAGAGAAAGATATTCCCATACAAATGCAAGAGGCCTCCAGGACACCAAACAGACCAGATCAAAATAGAACTACTCCACGACATATCATCATTAAAACAACAAGTTCAGAAACTAAGGAAAGAATATTGAAGGCTGTAAGAGAGAAAAAACAAGTACCATACAAAGGTAAACCCATCAAAATCACAGCAGACTTCTCAACAGAAATATTAAAAGCAAGAAGAGCGTGGGGTGAGATCTTCCGGGCACTGAATGAAAATAACTTCAACCCCAGGATACTCTACCCAGCAAAGCTATCATTCAAAATAGATGGAGCAATAAAAGTCTTCCATGATAAGCAGAAACTAAAAGAATATGTGACCACAAAGCCACCATTACAAAAGATTCTGCAAGGGATCCTGCACACAGAAAGTGACACCCAACTTAACCATGAAAAGGCAGGCAGCACCAAACCACAGGATAAGAAAAAGCAAGACAGTAGAGAGTAACATCAAGTTAGGTACACACAATCAAACCTTCAAACAACTAAGATAACTAAATGGCAGGAATCACCACATACCTATCAGTACGAACACTTAATGTTAATGGACTTAATTCACCCATCAAAAGACACTGTTTGACAAAATGGATTAAAAAAGAAGATCCAACAATTTGTTGCTTACAGGAGACTCATCTCACCGACAGAAATAAGCATATACTTAGGATGAAAGGCTGGAAGATTTACCAAGCCAATGGCCCCCGAAAACAAGCAGGAGTAGCAATACTTATCTCTGACAAAGTAGACTTCAAACCCACATTGATCAAACGAGATAAAGAAGGACATTCCATACTAATAAAAGGGGAAATAGACCAAAAGGAAATAATAATCATCAATCTGTACCCACTTTTGTTCTACTTTATGCATCCCCTTTGATGAGACAACTACAGGACAACATCTGAGGCACCAACTCCAGGACTGGAGATTGAGACGGACATCCAAATTATTAAGACTGAAATTGCATTGCATATAAACTTCGAAGTTTTTTGGTTTTTTTTTTTTTAATTTTCTATTTTCCATTTTATTTTAATTCATTTTTATAAATAGATATTAATTTCATATACTTATTTTTTATTTTTTTTATCTTTGATTTTCAATCCTCTCTCTGTCTCTCTATTGTCTGTTCAGCTTCCTGTCGATTAGTACACTAACACTCCCTGTTTATACCTTTGAAACTCTCTTGTCTGATACCTTGTTCTGCTTTCTCCCTCTTGTCTGTATATTTGTTTTCCCCTTTTCTTTAACTTCTTGCTTTCCATCTCAGCTCACTCTTCCATTCTCAATATTACCATTGTTATTATTACAAGCTAGAAATACTTAATTACACACAGTACAGGGACAGTAACAACACCAAGGACAATGACAGGAAGACAGAAAAAACAAGGAAACCAGTTTCCCCACAGCAAAAAATTAGTACAGGAACCAGAGGGGAATGAAGAGAACAGAAACTCAGATCCAGACTCCAACAAAATGAAGATAAACTATGCCAAAGGACCCAATCAAGCCCACAAGAATAATTTAAAAGAAGACATACTACAAGTACTCAATGAGAATTTTATAGAGATGGTACTGGATAGGGTAAACCAAAATGTACAGGAGACACTCAAGAAATTCCAAGACAATAAAAATAGAGAATTTGAAAAAGCAAAACAAGAAATAAAGGAAACCATAGAAGCACTGTATAAACACCAAAGTGAAAGAGAGAACACGATGAATAAATGGATAAATGAACTCAGGACAAAAATAGACAACAATAAAGAAGAAAACAGCCAGGATATGGAAAACCTCAGAAAAAAGAACGAAACAGAGCTGCAAAACAAAATGGAAGGCCAATCCAGCAGAATAGAACAAACAGAAGACAGAATCTCAGAACTTGAAGATGAAATGGTAATTAAAGGAAAAACTGAAGAACTGTTAATTAAACAACTCAAGACCTGTGAAAAGAAAATGCAAGAACTCACTGACTCCATCAAAAGACCAAACTTGAGAATCATGGGCATCGAAGAAGGAGAAGAGGTGCAAGCGAAAGGAAGGCGTAATATATTCAACAAAATAATAACGGAAAATTTCCCAAATCTAGAGAAAGATATTCCCATACAAATGCAAGAGGCCTCCAGGACACCAAACAGACCAGATCAAAATAGAACTACTCCACGACATATCATCATTAAAACAACAAGTTCAGAAACTAAGGAAAGAATATTGAAGGCTGTAAGAGAGAAAAAACAAGTAACATACAAAGGTAAACCCATCAAAATCACAGCAGACTTCTCAACAGAAATATTAAAAGCAAGAAGAGCGTGGGGTGAGATCTTCCGGGCACTGAATGAAAATAACTTCAACCCCAGGATACTCTACCCAGCAAAGCTATCATTCAAAATAGATGGAGCAATAAAAGTCTTCCATGATAAGCAGAAACTAAAAGAATATGTGACCACAAAGCCACCATTACAAAAGATTCTGCAAGGGATCCTGCACACAGAAAGTGACACCCAACTTAACCATGAAAAGGCAGGCAGTACCAAACCACAGGATAAGAAAAAGCAAGACAGTAGAGAGTAACATCAAGTTAGGTACACACAATCAAACCTTCAAACAACTAAGATAACTAAATGGCAGGAATCACCACATACCTATCAGTACTAACACTTAATGTTAATGGACTTAATTCACCCATCAAAAGACACTGTTTGACAAAATGGATTAAAAAAGAAGATCCAACAATTTGTTGCTTACAGGAGACTCATCTCACCGACAGAAATAAGCATATGCTTAGGATGAAAGGCTGGAAGATTTACCAAGCCAATGGCCCCCGAAAACAAGCAGGAGTAGCAATACTTATCTCTGACAAAGTAGACTTCAAACCCACATTGATCAAACGAGATAAAGAAGGACATTCCATACTAATAAAAGGGGAAATAGACCAAAAGGAAATAATAATCATCAATCTGTACGCACTTTTGTTCTACTTTATGCATCCCCTTTGATGAGACAACTACAGGACAACATCTGAGGCACCAACTCCAGGACTGGAGATTGAGACGGACATCCAAATTATTAAGACTGAAATTGCATTGCATACAAACTTGGAAGTTTTTTGGTTTTTTTTTTTTTAATTTTCTATTTTCCATTTTATTTTAATTCATTTTTATAAATAGATATTAATTTCATATACTTATTTTTTATTTTTTTTATCTTTGATTTTCAATCCTCTCTCTGTCTCTCTATTGTCTTTTCAGCTTCCTGTCGATTAGTACACTAACACTCCCTGTTTATACCTTTGAAACTCTCTTGTCTGATACCTGGTTCTGCTTTCTCCCTCTTGTCTGTATATTTGTTTTCCCCTTTTCTTTAACTTCTTGCTTTCCATCTCAGCTCACTCTTCCATTCTCAATATTACCATTGTTATTATTACAAGCTAGAAAATACTTAATTACACACAGTACAGGGACAGTAACAACACCAAGGACAATGACAGGAAGACAGAAAAAACAAGGAAACCAGTTTCCCCACAGCAAAAAATTAGTACAGGAACCAGAGGGGAATGAAGAGAACAGAAACTCAGATCCAGACTCCAACAAAATGAAGATAAACTATGCCAAAGGACCCAATCAAGCCCACAAGAATAATTTAAAAGAAGACATACTACAAGTACTCAATGAGAATTTTATAGAGATGATACTGGATAGGGTCAACCAAAATGTACAGGAGACACTCAAGAAATTCCAAGACAATAAAAATAGAGAATTTGAAAAAGCAAAACAAGAAATAAAGGAAACCATAGAAGCACTGTATAAACACCAAAGTGAAAGAGAGAACACGATGAATAAATGGATAAATGAACTCAGGACAAAAATAGACAACAATAAAGAAGAAAACAGCCAGGATATGGAAAACCTCAGAAAAAAGAACGAAACAGAACTGCAAAACAAAATGGAAGGCCAATCCAGCAGAATAGAACAAACAGAAGACAGAATCTCAGAACTTGAAGATGAAATGGTAATTAAAGGAAAAACTGAAGAACTGTTAATTAAACAACTCAAGACCTGTGAAAAGAAAATGCAAGAACTCACTGACTCCATCAAAAGACCAAACTTGAGAATCATGGGCATCGAAGAAGGAGAAGAGGTGCAAGCGAAAGGAAGGCGTAATATATTCAACAAAATAATAACGGAAAATTTCCCAAATCTAGAGAAAGATATTCCCATACAAATGCAAGAGGCCTCCAGGACACCAAACAGACCAGATCAAAATAGAACTACTCCACGACATATCATCATTAAAACAACAAGTTCAGAAACTAAGGAAAGAATATTGAAGGCTGTAAGAGAGAAAAAACAAGTAACATACAAAGGTAAACCCATCAAAATCACAGCAGACTTCTCAACAGAAATATTAAAAGCAAGAAGAGCGTGGGGTGAGATCTTCCGGGCACTGAATGAAAATAACTTCAACCCCAGGATACTCTACCCAGCAAAGCTATCATTCAAAATAGATGGAGCAATAAAAGTCTTCCATGATAAGCAGAAACTAAAAGAATATGTGACCACAAAGCCACCATTACAAAAGATTCTGCAAGGGATCCTGCACACAGAAAGTGACACCCAACTTAACCATGAAAAGGCAGGCAGCACCAAACCACAGGATAAGAAAAAGCAAGACAGTAGAGAGTAACATCAAGTTAGGTACACACAATCAAACCTTCAAACAACTAAGATAACTAAATGGCAGGAATCACCACATACCTATCAGTACGAACACTTAATGTTAATGGACTTAATTCACCCATCAAAAGACACTGTTTGACAAAATGGATTAAAAAAGAAGATCCAACAATTTGTTGCTTACAGGAGACTCATCTCACCGACAGAAATAAGCATATGCTTAGGATGAAAGGCTGGAAGATTTACCAAGCCAATGGCCCCCGAAAACAAGCAGGAGTAGCAATACTTATCTCTGACAAAGTAGACTTCAAACCCACATTGATCAAACGAGATAAAGAAGGACATTCCATACTAATAAAAGGGGAAATAGACCAAAAGGAAATAATAATCATCAATCTGTACGCACTTTTGTTCTACTTTATGCATCCCCTTTGATGAGACAACTACAGGACAACATCTGAGGCACCAACTCCAGGACTGGAGATTGAGACGGACATCCAAATTATTAAGACTGAAATTGCATTGCATATAAACTTGGAAGTTTTTTGGCTTTTTTTTTTTTAATTTTCTATTTTCCATTTTATTTTAATTCATTTTTATAAATAGATATTAATTTCATATACTTATTTTTTATTTTTTTTATCTTTGATTTTCAATGCTCTGTCTCTCTATTGTCTGTTCAGCTTCCTGTCGATTAGTACACTAACACTCCCTGTTTATACCTTTGAAACTCTCTTGTCTGATACCTTGTTCTGCTTTCTCCCTCTTGTCTGTATATTTGTTTTCCCCTTTTCTTTAACTTCTTGCTTTCCATCTCAGCTCACTCTTCCATTCTAAATATTACCATTGTTATTATTACAAGCTAGAAAATACTTAATTACACACAGAACAGGGACAGTAACAACACCAAGGACAATGACAGGAATACAGAAAAAACAAGGAAACCAGTTTCCCCACAGCAAAAAATTAGTACAGGAACCAGAGGGGAATGAAGAGAACAGAAACTCAGATCCAGACTCCAACAAAATGAAGATAAACTATGCCAAAGGACCCAATCAAGCCCACAAGAATAATTTAAAAGAAGACATACTACAAGTACTCAATGAGAATTTTATAGAGATGATACTGGATAGGGTCAACCAAAATGTACAGGAGACACTCAAGAAATTCCAAGACAATAAAAATAGAGAATTTGAAAAAGCAAAACAAGAAATAAAGGAAACCATAGAAGCACTGTATAAACACCAAAGTGAAAGAGAGAACACGATGAATAAATGGATAAATGAACTCAGGACAAAAATAGACAACAATAAAGAAGAAAACAGCCAGGATATGGAAAACCTCAGAAAAAAGAACGAAACAGAGCTGCAAAACAAAATGGAAGGCCAATCCAGCAGAATAGAACAAACAGAAGACAGAATCTCAGAACTTGAAGATGAAATGGTAATTAAAGGAAAAACTGAAGAACTGTTAATTAAACAACTCAAGACCTGTGAAAAGAAAATGCAAGAACTCACTGACTCCATCAAAAGACCAAACTTGAGAATCATGGGCATCGAAGAAGGAGAAGAGGTGCAAGCGAAAGGAAGGCATAATATATTCAATAAAATAATAACGGAAAATTTCCCAAATCTAGAGAAAGATATTCCCATACAAATGCAAGAGGCCTCCAGGACACCAAACAGACCAGATCAAAATAGAACTACTCCACGACATATCATCATTAAAACAACAAGTTCAGAAACTAAGGAAAGAATATTGAAGGCTGTAAGAGAGAAAAAACAAGTAACATACAAAGGTAAACCCATCAAAATCACAGCAGACTTCTCAACAGAAATATTAAAAGCAAGAAGAGCGTGGGGTGAGATCTTCCGGGCACTGAATGAAAATAACTTCAACCCCAGGATACTCTACCCAGCAAAGCTATCATTCAAAATAGATGGAGCAATAAAAGTCTTCCATGATAAGCAGAAACTAAAAGAATATGTGACCACAAAGCCACCATTACAAAAGATTCTGCAAGGGATCCTGCACACAGAAAGTGACACCCAACTTAACCATGAAAAGGCAGGCAGTACCAAACCACAGGATAAGAAAAAGCAAGACAGTAGAGAGTAACATCAAGTTAGGTACACACAATCAAACCTTCAAACAACTAAGATAACTAAATGGCAGGAATCACCACATACCTATCAGTACTAACACTTAATGTTAATGGACTTAATTCACCCATCAAAAGACACTGTTTGACAAAATGGATTAAAAAAGAAGATCCAACAATTTGTTGCTTACAGGAGACTCATCTCACCGACAGAAATAAGCATATGCTTAGGATGAAAGGCTGGAAGATTTACCAAGCCAATGGCCCCCGAAAACAAGCAGGAGTAGCAATACTTATCTCTGACAAAGTAGACTTCAAACCCACATTGATCAAACGAGATAAAGAAGGACATTCCATACTAATAAAAGGGGAAATAGACCAAAAGGAAATAATAATCATCAATCTGTACGCACTTTTGTTCTACTTTATGCATCCCCTTTGATGAGACAACTACAGGACAACATCTGAGGCACCAACTCCAGGACTGGAGATTGAGACGGACATCCAAATTATTAAGACTGAAATTGCATTGCATATAAACTTGGAAGTTTTTTGGTTTGTTTTTTTTTTAATTTTCTATTTTCCATTTTATTTTAATTCATTTTTATAAATAGATATTAATTTCATATACTTATTTTTTATTTTTTTTATCTTTGATTTTCAATCCTCTCTCTGTCTCTCTATTGTCTGTTCAGCTTACTGTCGATTAGTACACTAACACTCCCTGTTTATACCTTTGAAACTCTCTTGTCTGATACCTTGTTCTGCTTTCTCCCTCTTGTCTGTATATTTGTTTTCCCCTTTTCTTTAACTTCTTGCTTTCCATCTCAGCTCACTCTTCCATTCTCAATATTACCATTGTTATTATTACAAGCTAGAAAATACTTAATTACACACAGTACAGGGACAGTAACAACACCAAGGACAATGACAGGAAGACAGAAAAAACAAGGAAACCAGTTTCCCCACAGCAAAAAATTAGTACAGGAACCAGAGGGGAATGAAGAGAACAGAAACTCAGATCCAGACTCCAACAAAATGAAGATAAACTATGCCAAAGGACCCAATCAAGCCCACAAGAATAATTTAAAAGAAGACATACTACAAGTACTCAATGAGAATTTTATAGAGATGATACTGGATAGGGTCAACCAAAATGTACAGGAGACACTCAAGAAATTCCAAGACAATAAAAATAGAGAATTTGAAAAAGCAAAACAAGAAATAAAGGAAACCATAGAAGCACTGTATAAACACCAAAGTGAAAGAGAGAACACGATGAATAAATGGATAAATGAACTCAGGACAAAAATAGACAACAATAAAGAAGAAAACAGCCAGGATATGGAAATCCTCAGAAAAAAGAACGAAACAGAGCTGCAAAACAAAATGGAAGGCCAATCCAGCAGAATAGAACAAACAGAAGACAGAATCTCAGAACTTGAAGATGAAATGGTAATTAAAGGAAAAACTGAAGAACTGTTAATTAAACAACTCAAGACCTGTGAAAAGAAAATGCAAGAACTCACTGACTCCATCAAAAGACCAAACTTGAGAATCATGGGCATCGAAGAAGGAGAAGAGGTGCAAGCGAAAGGAGGGCGTAATATATTCAACAAAATAATAACGGAAAATTTCCCAAATCTAGAGAAAGATATTCCCATACAAATGCAAGAGGCCTCCAGGACACCAAACAGACCAGATCAAAATAGAACTACTCCACGACATATCATCATTAAAACAACAAGTTCAGAAACTAAGGAAAGAATATTGAAGGCTGTAAGAGAGAAAAAACAAGTAACATACAAAGGTAAACCCATCAAAATCACAGCAGACTTCTCAACAGAAATATTAAAAGCAAGAAGAGCGTGGGGTGAGATCTTCCGGGCACTGAATGAAAATAACTTCAACCCCAGGATACTCTACCCAGCAAAGCTATCATTCAAAATAGATGGAGCAATAAAAGTCTTCCATGATAAGCAGAAACTAAAAGAATATGTGACCACAAAGCCACCATTACAAAAGATTCTGCAAGGGATCCTGCACACAGAAAGTGACACCCAACTTAACCATGAAAAGGCAGGCAGCACCAAACCACAGGATAAGAAAAAGCAAGACAGTAGAGAGTAACATCAAGTTAGGTACACACAATCAAACCTTCAAACAACTAAGATAACTAAATGGCAGGAATCACCACATACCTATCAATACTAACACTTAATGTTAATGGACTTAATTCACCCATCAAAAGACACTGTTTGACAAAATGGATTAAAAAAGAAGATCCAACAATTTGTTGCTTACAGGAGACTCATCTCACCGACAGAAATAAGCATATGCTTAGGATGAAAGGCTGGAAGATTTACCAAGCCAATGGCCCCCGAAAACAAGCAGGAGTAGCAATACTTATCTCTGACAAAGTAGACTTCAAACCCACATTGATCAAACGAGATAAAGAAGGACATTCCATACTAATAAAAGGGGAAATAGACCAAAAGGAAATAATAATCATCAATCTGTACGCACATTTGTTCTACTTTATGCATCCCCTTTGATGAGACAACTACAGGACAACATCTGAGGCACCAACTCCAGGACTGGAGATTGAGACGGACATCCAAATTATTAAGACTGAAATTGCATTGCATATAAACTTGGAAGTTTTTTGGTTTTTTTTTTTTTTATTTTCTATTTTCCATTTTATTTTAATTCATTTTTATAAATAGATATTAATTTCATATACTAATTTTTTATTTTTTTTATCTTTGATTTTCAATCCTCTCTCTGTCTCTCTATTGTCTGTTCAGCTTACTGTCGATTAGTACACTAACACTCCCTGTTTATACCTTTGAAACTCTCTTGTCTGATACCTTGTTCTGCTTTCTCCCTCTTGTCTGTATATTTGTTTTCCCCTTTTCTTTAACTTCTTGCTTTCCATCTCAGCTCACTCTTCCATTCTCAATATTACCATTGTTATTATTACAAGCTAGAAAATACTTAATTACACACAGTACAGGGACAGTAACAACACCAAGGACAATGACAGGAAGACAGAAAAAACAAGGAAACCAGTTTCCCCACAGCAAAAAATTAGTACAGGAACCAGAGGGGAATGAAGAGAACAGAAACTCAGATCCAGACTCCAACAAAATGAAGATAAACTATGCCAAAGGACCCAATCAAGCCCACAAGAATAATTTAAAAGAAGACATACTAAAAGTACTCAATGAGAATTTTATAGAGATGATACTGGATAGGGTCAACCAAAATGTACAGGAGACGCTCAAGAAATTCCAAGACAATAAAAATAGAGAATTTGAAAAAGCAAAACAAGAAATAAAGGAAACCATAGAAGCACTGTATAAACACCAAAGTGAAAGAGAGAACACGATGAATAAATGGATAAATGAACTCAGGACAAAAATAGACAACAATAAAGAAGAAAACAGCCAGGATATGGAAAACCTCAGAAAAAAGAACGAAACAGAGCTGCAAAACAAAATGGAAGGCCAATCCAGCAGAATAGAACAAACAGAAGACAGAATCTCAGAACTTGAAGATGAAATGGTAATTAAAGGAAAAACTGAAGAACTGTTAATTAAACAACTCAAGACCTGTGAAAAGAAAATGCAAGAACTCACTGACTCCATCAAAAGACCAAACTTGAGAATCATGGGCATCGAAGAAGGAGAAGAGGTGCAAGCGAAAGGAAGGCGTAATATATTCAACAAAATAATAACGGAAAATTTCCCAAATCTAGAGAAAGATATTCCCATACAAATGCAAGAGGCCTCCAGGACACCAAACAGACCAGATCAAAATAGAACTACTCCACGACATATCATCATTAAAACAACAAGTTCAGAAACTAAGGAAAGAATATTGAAGGCTGTAAGAGAGAAAAAACAAGTAACATACAAAGGTAAACCCATCAAAATCACAGCAGACTTCTCAACAGAAATATTAAAAGCAAGAAGAGCGTGGGGTGAGATCTTCCGGGCACTGAATGAAAATAACTTCAACCCCAGGATACTCTACCCAGCAAAGCTATCATTCAAAATAGATGGAGCAATAAAAGTCTTCCATGATAAGCAGAAACTAAAATAATATGTGACCACAAAGCCACCATTACAAAAGATTCTGCAAGGGATCCTGCACACAGAAAGTGACACCCAACTTAACCATGAAAAGGCAGGCAGTACAAAACCACAGGATAAGAAAAAGCAAGACAGTAGAGAGTAACATCAAGTTAGGTACACACAATCAAACCTTCAAACAACTAAGATAACTAAATGGCAGGAATCACCACATACCTATCAGTACTAACACTTAATGTTAATGGACTTAATTCACCCATCAAAAGACACTGTTTGACAAAATGGATTAAAAAAGAAGATCCAACAATTTGTTGCTTACAGAAGACTCATCTCACCGACAGAAATAAGCATATGCTTAGGATGAAAGGCTGGAAGATTTACCAAGCCAATGGCCCCCGAAAACAAGCAGGAGTAGCAATACTTATCTCTGACAAAGTAGACTTCAAACCCACATTGATCAAACGAGATAAAGAAGGACATTCCATACTAATAAAAGGGGAAATAGACCAAAAGGAAATAATAATCATCAATCTGTACGCACTTTTGTTCTACTTTATGCATCCCCTTTGATGAGACAACTACAGGACAACATCTGAGGCACCAACTCCAGGACTGGAGATTGAGACGGACATCCAAATTATTAAGACTGAAATTGCATTGCATACAAACTTGGAAGTTTTTTGGTTTTTTTTTTTTTAATTTTCTATTTTCCATTTTATTTTAATTCATTTTTATAAATAGATATTAATTTCATATACTAATTTTTTATTTTTTTATCTTTGATTTTCAATCCTCTCTCTGTCTCTCTATTGTCTGTTCAGCTTACTGTCGATTAGTACACTAACACTCCCTGTTTATACCTTTGAAACTCTCTTGTCTGATACCTTGTTCTGCTTTCTCCCTCTTGTCTGTATATTTGTTTTCCCCTTTTCTTTAACTTCTTGCTTTCCATCTCAGCTCACTCTTCCATTCTCAATATTACCATTGTTATTATTACAAGCTAGAAAATACTTAATTACACACAGTACAGGGACAGTAACAACACCAAGGACAATGACAGGAAGACAGAAAAAACAAGGAAACCAGTTTCCCCACAGCAAAAAATTAGTACAGGAACCAGAGGGGAATGAAGAGAACAGAAACTCAGATCCAGACTCCAACAAAATGAAGATAAACTATGCCAAAGGACCCAATCAAGCCCACAAGAATAATTTAAAAGAAGACATACTAAAAGTACTCAATGAGAATTTTATAGAGATGATACTGGATAGGGTCAACCAAAATGTACAGGAGACACTCAAGAAATTCCAAGACAATAAAAATAGAGAATTTGAAAAAGCAAAACAAGAAATAAAGGAAACCATAGAAGCACTGTATAAACACCAAAGTGAAAGAGAGAACACGATGAATAAATGGATAAATGAACTCAGGACAAAAATAGAAAACAATAAAGAAGAAAACAGCCAGGATATGGAAAACCTCAGAAAAAAGAACGAAACAGAGCTGCAAAACAAAATGGAAGGCCAATCCAGCAGAATAGAACAAACAGAAGACAGAATCTCAGAACTTGAAGATGAAATGGTAATTAAAGGAAAAACTGAAGAACTGTTAATTAAACAACTCAAGACCTGTGAAAAGAAAATGCAAGAACTCACTGACTCCATCAAAAGACCAAACTTGAGAATCATGGGCATCGAAGAAGGAGAAGAGGTGCAAGCGAAAGGAAGGCGTAATATATTCAACAAAATAATAACGGAAAATTTCCCAAATCTAGAGAAAGATATTCCCATACAAATGCAAGAGGCCTCCAGGACACCAAACAGACCAGATCAAAATAGAACTACTCCACGACATATCATCATTAAAACAACAAGTTCAGAAACTAAGGAAAGAATATTGAAGGCTGTAAGAGAGAAAAAACAAGTAACATACAAAGGTAAACCCATCAAAATCACAGCAGACTTCTCAACAGAAATATTAAAAGCAAGAAGAGCGTGGGGTGAGATCTTCCGGGCACTGAATGAAAATAACTTCAACCCCAGGATACTCTACCCAGCAAAGCTATCATTCAAAATAGATGGAGCAATAAAAGTCTTCCATGATAAGCAGAAACTAAAAGAATATGTGACCACAAAGCCACCATTACAAAAGATTCTGCAAGGGATCCTGCACACAGAAAGTGACACCCAACTTAACCATGAAAAGGCAGGCAGTACAAAACCACAGGATAAGAAAAAGCAAGACAGTAGAGAGTAACATCAAGTTAGGTACACATAATCAAACCTTCAAACAACTAAGATAACTAAATGGCAGGAATCACCACATACCTATCAGTACTAACACTTAATGTTAATGGACTTAATTCACCCATCAAAAGACACTGTTTGACAAAATGGATTAAAAAAGAAGATCCAACAATTTGTTGCTTACAGAAGACTCATCTCACCGACAGAAATAAGCATATGCTTAGGATGAAAGGCTGGAAGATTTACCAAGCCAATGGCCCCCGAAAACAAGCAGGAGTAGCAATACTTATCTCTGACAAAGTAGACTTCAAACCCACATTGATCAAACGAGATAAAGAAGGACATTCCATACTAATAAAAGGGGAAATAGACCAAAAGGAAATAATAATCATCAATCAGTACGCACTTTTGTTCTACTTTATGCATCCCCTTTGATGAGACAACTACAGGACAACATCTGAGGCACCAACTCCAGGACTGGAGATTGAGACGGACATCCAAATTATTAAGACTGAAATTGCATTGCATACAAACTTGGAAGTTTTTTGGTTTTTTTTTTTTTAATTTTCTATTTTCCATTTTATTTTAATTCATTTTTATAAATAGATATTAATTTCATATACTTATTTTTTATTTTTTTTATCTTTGATTTTCAATCCTCTCTCTGTCTCTCTATTGTCTGTTCAGCTTCCTGTCGATTAGTACACTAACACTCCCTGTTTATACCTTTGAAACTCTCTTGTCTGATACCTTGTTCTGCTTTCTCCCTCTTGTCTGTATATTTGTTTATCTCCCTCTTGTCTGTATATTTGTATATCTTGTCTGTATATTTGTATAATGACAGGAAGACAGAAAAAACAAGGAAACCAGTTACCCCACAGCAAAAAATTAGTACAGGAACCAGAGGGGAATGAAGAGAACAGAAACTCAGATCCGGACTCCAACAAAATGAAGATAAACTATGCCAAAGGACCCAATCAAGCCCACAAGAATAATTTAAAAGAAGACATACTAAAAGTACTCAATGAGAATTTTATAGAGATGATACTGGATAGGGTCAACCAAAATGTACAGGAGACACTCAAGAAATTCCAAGACAATAAAAATAGAGAATTTGAAAAAGCAAAACAAGAAATAAAGGAAACCATAGAAGCACTGTATAAACACCAAAGTGAAAGAGAGAACACGATGAATAAATGGATAAATGAACTCAGGACAAAAATAGACAACAATAAAGAAGAAAACAGCCAGGATATGGAAAACCTCAGAAAAAAGAACGAAACAGAGCTGCAAAACAAAATGGAAGGCCAATCCAGCAGAATAGAACAAACAGAAGACAGAATCTCAGAACTTGAAGATGAAATGGTAATTAAAGGAAAAACTGAAGAACTGTTAATTAAACAACTCAAGACCTGTGAAAAGAAAATGCAAGAACTCACTGACTCCATCAAAAGACCAAACTTGAGAATCATGGGCATCGAAGAAGGAGAAGAGGTGCAAGCGAAAGGAAGGCGTAATATATTCAACAAAATAATAACGGAAAATTTCCCAAATCTAGAGAAAGATATTCCCATACAAATGCAAGAGGCCTCCAGGACACCAAACAGACCAGATCAAAATAGAACTACTCCACGACATATCATCATTAAAACAACAAGTTCAGAAACTAAGGAAAGAATATTGAAGGCTGTAAGAGAGAAAAAACAAGTAACATACAAAGGTAAACCCATCAAAATCACAGCAGACTTCTCAACAGAAATATTAAAAGCAAGAAGAGCGTGGGGTGAGATCTTCCGGGCACTGAATGAAAATAACTTCAACCCCAGGATACTCTACCCAGCAAAGCTATCATTCAAAATAGATGGAGCAATAAAAGTCTTCCATGATAAGCAGAAACTAAAAGAATATGTGACCACAAAGCCACCATTACAAAAGATTCTGCAAGGGATCCTGCACACAGAAAGTGACACCCAACTTAACCATGAAAAGGCAGGCAGTACAAAACCACAGGATAAGAAAAAGCAAGACAGTAGAGAGTAACATCAAGTTAGGTACACATAATCAAACCTTCAAACAACTAAGATAACTAAATGGCAGGAATCACCACATACCTATCAGTACTAACACTTAATGTTAATGGACTTAATTCACCCATCAAAAGACACTGTTTGACAAAATGGATTAAAAAAGAAGATCCAACAATTTGTTGCTTACAGAAGACTCATCTCACCGACAGAAATAAGCATATGCTTAGGATGAAAGGCTGGAAGATTTACCAAGCCAATGGCCCCCGAAAACAAGCAGGAGTAGCAATACTTATCTCTGACAAAGTAGACTTCAAACCCACATTGATCAAACGAGATAAAGAAGGACATTCCATACTAATAAAAGGGGAAATAGACCAAAAGGAAATAATAATCATCAATCAGTACGCACTTTTGTTCTACTTTATGCATCCCCTTTGATGAGACAACTACAGGACAACATCTGAGGCACCAACTCCAGGACTGGAGATTGAGACGGACATCCAAATTATTAAGACTGAAATTGCATTGCATACAAACTTGGAAGTTTTTTGGTTTTTTTTTTTTTAATTTTCTATTTTCCATTTTATTTTAATTCATTTTTATAAATAGATATTAATTTCATATACTTATTTTTTATTTTTTTTATCTTTGATTTTCAATCCTCTCTCTGTCTCTCTATTGTCTGTTCAGCTTCCTGTCGATTAGTACACTAACACTCCCTGTTTATACCTTTGAAACTCTCTTGTCTGATACCTTGTTCTGCTTTCTCCCTCTTGTCTGTATATTTGTTTATCTCCCTCTTGTCTGTATATTTGTATATCTTGTCTGTATATTTGTATAATGACAGGAAGACAGAAAAAACAAGGAAACCAGTTACCCCACAGCAAAAAATTAGTACAGGAACCAGAGGGGAATGAAGAGAACAGAAACTCAGATCCGGACTCCAACAAAATGAAGATAAACTATGCCAAAGGACCCAATGAAGCCCACAAGAATAATTTAAAAGAAGACATACTACAAGTACTCAATGAGAATTTTATAGAGATGATACTGGATAGGGTCAACCAAAATGTACAGGAGACACTCAAGAAATTCCAAGACAATAAAAATAGAGAATTTGAAAAAGCAAAACAAGAAATAAAGGAAACCATAGAAGCACTGTATAAACACCAAAGTGGAAGAGAGAACACAATGAATAAATGGATAAATGAACTCAGGACAAAAATAGACAACAATAAAGAAGAAAACAGCCAGGATATGGAAAACCTCAGAAAAAAGAACGAAACAGAGCTGCAAAACAAAATGGAAGGCCAATCCAGCAGAATAGAACAAACAGAAGACAGAATCTCAGAACTTGAAGATGAAATGGTAATTAAAGGAAAAACTGAAGAACTGTTAATTAAACAACTCAAGACCTGTGAAAAGAAAATGCAAGAACTCACTGACTCCATCAAAAGACCAAACTTGAGAATCATGGGCATCGAAGAAGGAGAAGAGGTGCAAGCGAAAGGAAGGCGTAATATATTCAACAAAATAATAACGGAAAATTTCCCAAATCTAGAGAAAGAGATTCCCATACAAATGCAAGAGGCCTCCAGGACACCAAACAGACCAGATCAAAATAGAACTACTCCATGACATATCATCATTAAAACAACAAGTTCAGAAACTAAGGAAAGAATATTGAAGGCTGTAAGAGAGAAAAAACAAGTAACATACAAAGGTAAACCCATCAAAATCACAGCAGACTTCTCAACAGAAATATTAAAAGCAAGAAGAGCGTGGGGTGAGATCTTCCGGGCACTGAATGAAAATAACTTCAACCCCAGGATACTCTACCCAGCAAAGCTATCATTCAAAATAGATGGAGCAATAAAAGTCTTCCATGATAAGCAGAAACTAAAAGAATATGTGACCACAAAGCCACCATTACAAAAGATTCTGCAAGGGATCCTGCACACAGAAAGTGACACCCAACTTAACCATGAAAAGGCAGGCAGCACCAAACCACAGGATAAGAAAAAGCAAGACAGTAGAGAGTAACATCAAGTTAGGTACACACAATCAAACCTTCAAACAACTAAGATAACTAAATGGCAGGAATCACCACATACCTATCAGTACTAACACTTAATGTTAATGGACTTAATTCACCCATCAAAAGACACTGTTTGACAAAATGGATTAAAAAAGAAGATCCAACAATTTGTTGCTTACAGGAGACTCATCTCACCGACAGAAATAAGCATATGCTTAGGATGAAAGGCTGGAAGATTTACCAAGCCAATGGCCCCCGAAAACAAGCAGGAGTAGCAATACTTATCTCTGACAAAGTAGACTTCAAACCCACATTGATCAAACGAGATAAAGAAGGACATTCCATACTAATAAAAGGGGAAATAGACCAAAAGGAAATAATAATCATCAATCTGTACGCACTTTTGTTCTACTTTATGCATCCCCTTTGATGAGACAACTACAGGACAACATCTGAGGCACCAACTCCAGGACTGGAGATTGAGACGGACATCCAAATTATTAAGACTGAAAGTGCATTGCATATAAACTTGGAAGTTTTTTGGGTTTTTTTTTTTTTAATTTTCTATTTTCCATTTTATTTTAATTCATTTTTATAAATAGATATTAATTTCATATACTTATTTTTTATTTTTTTTATCGTTGATTTTCAATCCTCTCTCTGTCTCTCTATTGTCTGTTCAGCTTACTGTCGATTAGTACACTAACACTCCCTGTTTATACCTTTGAAACTCTCTTGTCTGATACCTTGTTCTGCTTTCTCCCTCTTGTCTGTATATTTGTTTTCCCCTTTTCTTTAACTTCTTGCTTTCCATCTCAGCTCACTCTTCCATTCTCAATATTACCATTGTTATTATTACAAGCTAGAAAATACTTAATTACACACAGTACAGGGACAGTAACAACACCAAGGACAATGACAGGAAGACAGAAAAAACAAGGAAACCAGTTTCCCCACAGCAAAAAATTAGTACAGGAACCAGAGGGGAATGAAGAGAACAGAAACTCAGATCCAGACTCCAACAAAATGAAGATAAACTATGCCAAAGGACCCAATCAAGCCCACAAGAATAATTTAAAAGAAGACATACTAAAAGTACTCAATGAGAATTTTATAGAGATGATACTGGATAGGGTCAACCAAAATGTACAGGAGACACTCAAGAAATTCCAAGACAATAAAAATAGAGAATTTGAAAAAGCAAAACAAGAAATAAAGGAAACCATAGAAGCACTGTATAAACACCAAAGTGGAAGAGAGAACACAATGAATAAATGGATAAATGAACTCAGGACAAAAATAGACAACAATAAAGAAGAAAACAGCCAGGATATGGAAAACCTCAGAAAAAAGAACGAAACAGAACTGCAAAACAAAATGGAAGGCCAATCCAGCAGAATAGAACAAACAGAAGACAGAATCTCAGAACTTGAAGATGAAATGGTAATTAAAGGAAAAACTGAAGAACTGTTAATTAAACAACTCAAGACCTGTGAAAAGAAAATGCAAGAACTCACTGACTCCATCAAAAGACCAAACTTGAGAATCATGGGCATCGAAGAAGGAGAAGAGGTGCAAGCGAAAGGAAGGCGTAATATATTCAACAAAATAATAACGGAAAATTTCCCAAATCTAGAGAAAGATATTCCCATACAAATGCAAGAGGCCTCCAGGACACCAAACAGACCAGATCAAAATAGAACTACTCCATGACATATCATCATTAAAACAACAAGTTCAGAAACTAAGGAAAGAATATTGAAGGCTGTAAGAGAGAAAAAACAAGTAACATACAAAGGTAAACCCATCAAAATCACAGCAGACTTCTCAACAGAAATATTAAAAGCAAGAAGAGCGTGGGGTGAGATCTTCCGGGCACTGAATGAAAATAACTTCAACCCCAGGATACTCTACCCAGCAAAGCTATCATTCAAAATAGATGGAGCAATAAAAGTCTTCCATGATAAGCAGAAACTAAAAGAATATGTGACCACAAAGCCACCATTACAAAAGATTCTGCAAGGGATCCTGCACACAGAAAGTGACACCCAACTTAACCATGAAAAGGCAGGCAGCACCAAACCACAGGATAAGAAAAAGCAAGACAGTAGAGAGTAACATCAAGTTAGGTACACACAATCAAACCTTCAAACAACTAAGATAACTAAATGGCAGGAATCACCACATACCTATCAGTACTAACACTTAATGTTAATGGACTTAATTCACCCATCAAAAGACACTGTTTGACAAAATGGATTAAAAAAGAAGATCCAACAATTTGTTGCTTACAGGAGACTCATCTCACCGACAGAAATAAGCATATGCTTAGGATGAAAGGCTGGAAGATTTACCAAGCCAATGGCCCCCGAAAACAAGCAGGAGTAGCAATACTTATCTCTGACAAAGTAGACTTCAAACCCACATTGATCAAACGAGATAAAGAAGGACATTCCATACTAATAAAAGGGGAAATAGACCAAAAGGAAATAATAATCATCAATCTGTACGCACTTTTGTTCTACTTTATGCATCCCCTTTGATGAGACAACTACAGGACAACATCTGAGGCACCAACTCCAGGACTGGAGATTGAGACGGACATCCAAATTATTAAGACTGAAATTGCATTGCATATAAACTTGGAAGTTTTTTGGTTTTTTTTTTTTTAATTTTCTATTTTCCATTTTATTTTAATTCATTTTTATAAATAGATATTAATTTCATATACTTATTTTTTATTTTTTTTATCTTTGATTTTCAATCCTCTCTCTGTCTCTCTATTGTCTGTTCAGCTTACTGTCGATTAGTACACTAACACTCCCTGTTTATACCTTTGAAACTCTCTTGTCTGATACCTTGTTCTGCTTTCTCCCTCTTGTCTGTATATTTGTTTTCCCCTTTTCTTTAACTTCTTGCTTTCCATCTCAGCTCACTCTTCCATTCTCAATATTACCATTGTTATTATTACAAGGTAGAAAATATTAATTACACACAGTACAGGGACAGTAACAACACCAAGGACAATGACAGGAAGACAGAAAAAACAAGGAAACCAGTTTCCCCACAGCAAAAAATTAGTACAGGAACCAGAGGGGAATGAAGAGAACAGAAACTCAGATCCAGACTCCAACAAAATGAAGATAAACTATGCCAAAGGACCCAATGAAGCCCACAAGAATAATTTAAAAGAAGACATACTACAAGTACTCAATGAGAATTTTATAGAGATGATACTGGATAGGGTCAACCAAAATGTACAGGAGACACTCAAGAAATTCCAAGACAATAAAAATAGAGAATTTGAAAAAGCAAAACAAGAAATAAAGGAAACCATAGAAGCACTGTATAAACACCAAAGTGGAAGAGAGAACACAATGAATAAATGGATAAATGAACTCAGGACAAAAATAGACAACAATAAAGAAGAAAACAGCCAGGATATGGAAAACCTCAGAAAAAAGAACGAAACAGAGCTGCAAAACAAAATGGAAGGCCAATCCAGCAGAATAGAACAAACAGAAGACAGAATCTCAGAACTTGAAGATGAAATGGTAATTAAAGGAAAAACTGAAGAACTGTTAATTAAACAACTCAAGACCTGTGAAAAGAAAATGCAAGAACTCACTGACTCCATCAAAAGACCAAACTTGAGAATCATGGGCATCGAAGAAGGAGAAGAGGTGCAAGCGAAAGGAAGGCGTAATATATTCAACAAAATAATAACGGAAAATTTCCCAAATCTAGAGAAAGATATTCCCATACAAATGCAAGAGGCCTCCAGGACACCAAACAGACCAGATCAAAATAGAACTACTCCATGACATATCATCATTAAAACAACAAGTTCAGAAACTAAGGAAAGAATATTGAAGGCTGTAAGAGAGAAAAAACAAGTAACATACAAAGGTAAACCCATCAAAATCACAGCAGACTTCTCAACAGAAATATTAAAAGCAAGAAGAGCGTGGGGTGAGATCTTCCGGGCACTGAATGAAAATAACTTCAACCCCAGGATACTCTACCCAGCAAAGCTATCATTCAAAATAGATGGAGCTATAAAAGTCTTCCATGATAAGCAGAAACTAAAAGAATATGTGACCACAAAGCCACCATTACAAAAGATTCTGCAAGGGATCCTGCACACAGAAAGTGACACCCAACTTAACCATGAAAAGGCAGGCAGCACCAAACCACAGGATAAGAAAAAGTAAGACAGTAGAGAGTAACATCAAGTTAGGTACACACAATCAAACCTTCAAACAACTAAGATAACTAAATGGCAGGAATCACCACATACCTATCAGTACTAACAATGTTAATGGACTTAATTCACCCATCAAAAGACACTGTTTGACAAAATGGATTAAAAAAGAAGATCCAACAATTTGTTGCTTACAGGAGACTCATCTCACCGACAGAAATAAGCATATGCTTAGGATGAAAGGCTGGAAGATTTACCAAGCCAATGGCCCCCGAAAACAAGCAGGAGTAGCAATACTTATCTCTGACAAAGTAGACTTCAAACCCACATTGATCAAACGAGATAAAGAAGGACATTCCATACTAATAAAAGGGGAAATAGACCAAAAGGAAATAATAATCATCAATCTGTACGCACTTTTGTTCTACTTTATGCATCCCCTTTGATGAGACAACTACAGGACAACATCTGAGGCACCAACTCCAGGACTGGAGATTGAGACAGACATCCAAATTATTAAGACTGAAATTGCATTGCATATAAACTTGGAAGCTTTTTGGTTTTTTTTTTTAATTTTCTATTTTCCATTTAATTTTAATTCATTTTTATAAATAGATATTAATTTCATATACTAATTTTTTATTTTTTTTATCTTTGATTTTCAATCCTCTCTCTGTCTCTCTATTGTCTGTTCAGCTTCCTGTCGATTAGTACACTAACACTCCCTGTTTATACCTTTGAAACTCTCTTGTCTGATACCTTGTTCTGCTTTCTCCCTCTTGTCTGTATATTTGTTTTCCCCTTTTCTTTAACTTCTTGCTTTCCATCTCAGCTCACTCTTCCATTCTCAATATTACCATTGTTATTATTACAAGCTAGAAAATACTTAATTACACACAGTACAGGGACAGTAACAACACCAAGGACAATGACAGGAAGACAGAAAAAACAAGGAAACCAGTTTCCCCACAGCAAAAAATTAGTACAGGAACCAGAGGGGAATGAAGAGAACAGAAACTCAGATCCAGACTCCAACAAAATGAAGATAAACTATGCCAAAGGACCCAATCAAGCCCACAAGAATAATTTAAAAGAAGACATACTACAAGTACTCAATGAGAATTTTATAGAGATGATACTGGATAGGGTCAACCGAAATGTACAGGAGACACTCAAGAAATTCCAAGACAATAAAAATAGAGAATTTGAAAAAGCAAAACAAGAAATAAAGGAAACCATAGAAGCACTGTATAAACACCAAAGTGGAAGAGAGAACACAATGAATAAATGGATAAATGAACTCAGGACAAAAATAGACAACAATAAAGAAGAAAACAGCCAGGATATGGAAAACCTCAGAAAAAAGAACGAAACAGCTGCAAAACAAAATGGAAGGCCAATCCAGCAGAATAGAACAAACAGAAGACAGAATCTCAGAACTTGAAGATGAAATGGTAATTAAAGGAAAAACTGAAGAACTGTTAATTAAACAACTCAAGACCTGTGAAAAGAAAATGCAAGAACTCACTGACTCCATCAAAAGACCAAACTTGAGAATCATGGGCATCGAAGAAGGAGAAGAGGTGCAAGCGAAAGGAACGCGTAATATATTCAACAAAATAATAACGGAAAATTTCCCAAATCTAGAGAAAGATATTCCCATACAAATACAAGAGGCCTCCAGGACACCAAACAGACCAAATCAAAATAGAACTACTCCACGACATATCATCATTAAAACAACAAGTTCAGAAACTAAGGAAAGAATATTGAAGGCTGTAAGAGAGAAAAAACAAGTAACATACAAAGGTAAACCCATCAAAATCACAGCAGACTTCTCAACAGAAATATTAAAAGCAAGAAGAGCGTGGGGTGAGATCTTCCGGGCACTGAATGAAAATAACTTCAACCCCAGGATACTCTACCCAGCAAAGCTATCATTCAAAATAGATGGAGCAATAAAAGTCTTCCATGATAAGCAGAAACTAAAAGAATATGTGACCACAAAGAAACCATTACAAAAGATTCTGCAAGGGATCCTGCACACAGAAAGTGACACCCAACTTAACCATGAAAAGGCAGGCAGCACCAAACCACAGGATAAGAAAAAGCAAGACAGTAGAGAGTAACATCAAGTTAGGTACACACAATCAAACCTTCAAACAACTAAGATAACTAAATGGCAGGAATCACCACATACCTATCAGTACTAACAATGTTAATGGACTTAATTCACCCATCAAAAGACACTGTTTGACAAAATGGATTAAAAAAGAAGATCCAACAATTTGTTGCTTACAGGAGACTCATCTCACCGACAGAAATAAGCATATGCTTAGGATGAAAGGCTGGAAGATTTACCAAGCCAATGGCCCCCGAAAACAAGCAGGAGTAGCAATACTTATCTCTGACAAAGTAGACTTCAAACCCACATTGATCAAACGAGATAAAGAAGGACATTCCATACTAATAAAAGGGGAAATAGACCAAAAGGAAATAATAATCATCAATCTGTACGCACTTTTGTTCTACTTTATGCATCCCCTTTGATGAGACAACTACAGGACAACATCTGAGGCACCAACTCCAGGACTGGAGATTGAGACAGACATCCAAATTATTAAGACTGAAATTGCATTGCATATAAACTTGGAAGCTTTTTGGTTTTTTTTTTTTAATTTTCTATTTTCCATTTAATTTTAATTCATTTTTATAAATAGATATTAATTTCATATACTAATTTTTTATTTTTTTTATCTTTGATTTTCAATCCTCTCTCTGTCTCTCTATTGTCTGTTCAGCTTCCTGTCGATTAGTACACTAACACTCCCTGTTTATACCTTTGAAACTCTCTTGTCTGATACCTTGTTCTGCTTTCTCCCTCTTGTCTGTATATTTGTTTTCCCCTTTTCTTTAACTTCTTGCTTTCCATCTCAGCTCACTCTTCCATTCTCAATATTACCATTGTTATTATTACAAGCTAGAAAATACTTAATTACACACAGTACAGGGACAGTAACAACACCAAGGACAATGACAGGAAGACAGAAAAAACAAGGAAACCAGTTTCCCCACAGCAAAAAATTAGTACAGGAACCAGAGGGGAATGAAGAGAACAGAAACTCAGATCCAGACTCCAACAAAATGAAGATAAACTATGCCAAAGGACCCAATCAAGCCCACAAGAATAATTTAAAAGAAGACATACTACAAGTACTCAATGAGAATTTTATAGAGATGATACTGGATAGGGTCAACCGAAATGTACAGGAGACACTCAAGAAATTCCAAGACAATAAAAATAGAGAATTTGAAAAAGCAAAACAAGAAATAAAGGAAACCATAGAAGCACTGTATAAACACCAAAGTGGAAGAGAGAACACAATGAATAAATGGATAAATGAACTCAGGACAAAAATAGACAACAATAAAGAAGAAAACAGCCAGGATATGGAAAACCTCAGAAAAAAGAACGAAACAGAACTGCAAAACAAAATGGAAGGCCAATCCAGCAGAATAGAACAAACAGAAGACAGAATCTCAGAACTTGAAGATGAAATGGTAATTAAAGGAAAAACTGAAGAACTGTTAATTAAACAACTCAAGACCTGTGAAAAGAAAATGCAAGAACTCACTGACTCCATCAAAAGACCAAACTTGAGAATCATGGGCATCGAAGAAGGAGAAGCGGTGCAAGCGAAAGGAAGGCGTAATATATTCAACAAAATAATAACGGAAAATTTCCCAAATCTAGAGAAAGATATTCCCATACAAATGCAAGAGGCCTCCAGGACACCAAACAGACAAGATCAAAATAGAACTACTCCATGACATATCATCATTAAAACAACAAGTTCAGAAACTAAGGAAAGAATATTGAAGGCTGTAAGAGAGAAAAAACAAGTAACATACAAAGGTAAACCCATCAAAATCACAGCAGACTTCTCAACAGAAATATTAAAAGCAAGAAGAGCGTGGGGTGAGATCTTCCGGGCACTGAATGAAAATAACTTCAACCCCAGGATACTCTACCCAGCAAAGCTATCATTCAAAATAGATGGAGCAATAAAAGTCTTCCATGATAAGCAGAAACTAAAAGAATATGTGACCACAAAGCCACCATTACAAAAGATTCTGCAAGGGATCCTGCACACAGAAAGTGACACCCAACTTAACCATGAAAAGGCAGGCAGCACCAAACCACAGGATAAGAAAAAGCAAGACAGTAGAGAGTAACATCAAGTTAGGTACACACAATCAAACCTTCAAACAACTAAGATAACTAAATGGCAGGAATCACCACATACCTATCAGTACTAACACTTAATGTTAATGGACTTAATTCACCCATCAAAAGACACTGTTTGACAAAATGGATTAAAAAAGAAGATCCAACAATTTGTTGCTTACAGGAGACTCATCTCACCGACAGAAATAAGCATATGCTTAGGATGAAAGGCTGGAAGATTTACCAAGCCAATGGCCCCCGAAAACAAGCAGGAGTAGCAATACTTATCTCTGACAAAGTAGACTTCAAACCCACATTGATCAAACGAGATAAAGAAGGACATTCCATACTAATAAAAGGGGAAATAGACCAAAAGGAAATAATAATCATCAATCTGTACGCACTTTTGTTCTACTTTATGCATCCCCTTTGATGAGACAGCTACAGGACAACATCTGAGGCACCAACTCCAGGACTGGAGATTGAGACGGACATCCAAATTATTAAGACTGAAATTGCATTGCATATAAACTTGGAAGTTTTTTGGTTTTTTTTTTTTAATTTTCTATTTTCCATTTTATTTTAATTCATTTTTATAAATAGATATTAATTTCATATACTTATTTTTTATTTTTTTTATCTTTGATTTTCAATCCTCTCTCTGTCTCTCTATTGTCTGTTCAGCTTCCTGTCGATTAGTACACTAACACTCCCTGTTTATACCTTTGAAACTCTCTTGTCTGATACCTTGTTCTGCTTTCTCCCTCTTGTCTGTGTATTTGTTTTCCCCTTTTCTTTAACTTCTTGCTTTCCATCTCAGCTCACTCTTCCATTCTCAATATTACCATTGTTATTATTACAAGCTAGAAAATACTTAATTACACACAGTACAGGGACAGTAACAACACCAAGGACAATGACAGGAAGACAGAAAAAACAAGGAAACCAGTTTCCCCACAGCAAAAAATTAGTACAGGAACCAGAGGGGAATGAAGAGAACAGAAACTCAGATCCAGACTCCAACAAAATGAAGATAAACTATGCCAAAGGACCCAATGAAGCCCACAAGAATAATTTAAAAGAAGACATACTACAAGTACTCAATGAGAATTTTATAGAGATGATACTGGATAGGGTCAACCAAAATGTACAGGAGACACTCAAGAAATTCCAAGACAATAAAAATAGAGAATTTGAAAAAGCAAAACAAGAAATAAAGGAAACCATAGAAGCACTGTATAAACACCAAAGTGGAAGAGAGAACACAATGAATAAATGGATAAATGAACTCAGGACAAAAATAGACAACAATAAAGAAGAAAACAGCCAGGATATGGAAAACCTCAGAAAAAAGAACGAAACAGAGCTGCAAAACAAAATGGAAGGCCAATCCAGCAGAATAGAACAAACAGAAGACAGAATCTCAGAACTTGAAGATGAAATGGTAATTAAAGGAAAAACTGAAGAACTGTTAATTAAACAACTCAAGACCTGTGAAAAGAAAATGCAAGAACTCACTGACTCCATCAAAAGACCAAACTTGAGAATCATGGGCATCGAAGAAGGAGAAGCGGTGCAAGCGAAAGGAAGGCGTAATATATTCAACAAAATAATAACGGAAAATTTCCCAAATCTAGAGAAAGATATTCCCATACAAATGCAAGAGGCCTCCAGGACACCAAACAGACAAGATCAAAATAGAACTACTCCATGACATATCATCATTAAAACAACAAGTTCAGAAACTAAGGAAAGAATATTGAAGGCTGTAAGAGAGAAAAAACAAGTAACATACAAAGGTAAACCCATCAAAATCACAGCAGACTTCTCAACAGAAATATTAAAAGCAAGAAGAGCGTGGGGTGAGATCTTCCGGGCACTGAATGAAAATAACTTCAACCCCAGGATACTCTACCCAGCAAAGCTATCATTCAAAATAGATGGAGCAATAAAAGTCTTCCATGATAAGCAGAAACTAAAAGAATATGTGACCACAAAGCCACCATTACAAAAGATTCTGCAAGGGATCCTGCACACAGAAAGTGACACCCAACTTAACCATGAAAAGGCAGGCAGCACCAAACCACAGGATAAGAAAAAGCAAGACATTAGAGAGTAACATCAAGTTAGGTACACACAATCAAACCTTCAAACAACTAAGATAACTAAATGGCAGGAATCACCACATACCTATCAGTACTAACACTTAATGTTAAAGGACTTAATTCACCCATCAAAAGACACTGTTTGACAAAATGGATTAAAAAAGAAGATCCAACAATTTGTTGCTTACAGGAGACTCATCTCACCGACAGAAATAAGCATATGCTTAGGATGAAAGGCTGGAAGATTTACCAAGCCAATGGCCCCCGAAAACAAGCAGGAGTAGCAATACTTATCTCTGACAAAGTAGACTTCAAACCCACATTGATCAAACGAGATAAAGAAGGACATTCCATACTAATAAAAGGGGAAATAGACCAAAAGGAAATAATAATCATCAATCTGTACGCACTTTTGTTCTACGTTATGCATCGCCTTTGATGAGACAACTACAGGACAACATCTGAGGCACCAACTCCAGGACTGGAGATTGAGACGGACATCCAAATTATTAAGAATGAAATTGCATTGCATATAAACTTGGAAGTTTTTTGGTTTTTTTTTTTTTTAATTTTCTATTTTCCATTTTATTTTAATTCATTTTTATAAATAGATATTAATTTCATATACTTATTTTTTATTTTTTTATCTTTGATTTTCAATCCTCTCTCTGTCTCTCTATTGTCTGTTCAGCTTCCTGTCGATTAGTACACTAACACTCCCTGTTTATACCTTTGAAACTCTCTTGTCTGATACCTTGTTCTGCTTTCTCCCTCTTGTCTGTATATTTGTTTTCCCCTTTTCTTTAACTTCTTGCTTTCCATCTCAGCTCACTCTTCCATTCTCAATATTACCATTGTTATTATTACAAGCTAGAAAATACTTAATTACACACAGTACAGGGACAGTAACAACACCAAGGACAATGACAGGAAGACAGAAAAAACAAGGAAACCAGTTTCCCCACAGCAAAAAATTAGTACAGGAACCAGAGGGGAATGAAGAGAACAGAAACTCAGATCCAGACTCCAACAAAATGAAGATAAACTATGCCAAAGGACCCAATGAAGCCCACAAGAATAATTTAAAAGAAGACATACTACAAGTACTCAATGAGAATTTTATAGAGATGATACTGGATAGGGTCAACCAAAATGTACAGGAGACACTCAAGAAATTCCAAGACAATAAAAATAGAGAATTTGAAAAAGCAAAACAAGAAATAAAGGAAACCATAGAAGCACTGTAT